>NW_015168836.1:14161-18166 GCF_001447785.1 Gekko japonicus
GAGCTATTATGAAGCTTTTCAAGTCAAGCAGTTATGAGAGATAGGGGAAGGTAAGGAGCAGAAATGGGTCAGATTTGAGAACGAGGTCAATAACAACATAGGACGATTTGGGATTTTCTCTAGAGTTACTAAAAAAGACCTTAAATCAATTAAAGGCCCCAGACATTCATCACTAGAAGCCTGGAGTAAATGGCAGCCCACATGGTTAAGAAGGAACTCAAGATGGGCACCAATAGAGTCCATCCATAGCAAAATAAGTGAAAATAAATGGTGGCAGTTGCTAAGATCTAAAGGGTATTATAGATTGGGAGACATGTTTAGGCAAGGCAACCTAAAACCGGTATATGAAATAGTCGAAGAAATAGGTAAGCAACATTGGCTTAAAATAACAGCACTTCATTGTATGGTAAAAAAGATTAACGATAAAGAAGAAATCTGGTCAGAGGAACCAATAGAAGAAGGGATGCAAAAGTCAAAGCAAGGACTAGCAGGGAAAATTTACAGGAAAATGATATCAGATAAAGATAAGACAATAACCTATTTACAAAAAAATTGGATGAAAGAAGGTCAGATAACAGAAAATACGGCAAACAAAATCATGAAGGTAATAGAGGATATTAAAGTGGTTAAATTTAATGAAATGAAGCATACATTCTTCACAAAATGGTACAGAACACCAGCGCAGTTGGCAAATATGTTCCCAGGAGCGAGCCCCACGTGTTGGCCCTGTAATCAGGGTAAGGGCTGGTTTCCCCACATGTCGTGGGAATGCCCAGAGACTAGAGCCTTTTGGACAATTTTTTACAAATTATCGGGAAAATATGTAAAGTTTCATTGACCATAAACTTTAATCTAATGCTAATGGGTACAATTGGGAACCCAGTAGTAAGTAAGGAGAATCAAGCTACATTTAAAGCTATAATATTTGCAAGTACAGCAGTGATTGCTCTGGGCTGGAAGGACAAGAGTAAATGGACAGTAGAAATCTGGCATAATTATTTGTTTGATTTTATACAGTCAGACATATGGGCAGAAAAGACCACAGAAATCAGAACGAAATGGAAGGCCTACCTAGAATGGATACTAACAGAAGGAAGAAAAGACATTCAGTGTGAGATTCGGACTTCGTGCCCGTGGCTGGGATTAAAGGACTAGTGAACTGGAATAGCAGGGGAGGGGAGGGGGGAGGGAGAGGGTTTATAAAGCGATATGTAATGTACGGGACAAACGTTAATATGTAATACATACAAAATGTTACATAAAAATAAAGATTAAAAAAGAGTACAAAAGGTCACAAAAAGAAAAGGGGGGACGCAATTGTCCTTGACTGTGTAAGAAACAAATTGTTATTATATCTAGTGCTTTTGGGAACTGATCTTGGTCTTCTGGAGATCCACTGTAATAGCAGGAGATCTCCAGATGCCACCTGGAGGTTGGTGACCCTAGGAGGCAGGTAGCAGTGATAAGAAGGGGTGGAGACTGCCATTGGAACTACAAGGGACAAAGATGTCTATTAAATTGGACAGGGGTGCCCAGGTCAATATTTTGCCAGAACAAACATTATGAAAAACTCCAATCTAAGCCAAAATGACACCCAACAAGCGTAAAAATAACTGGATATTTAGGAGTTCCTATATCAGTGAAGGGACGGTGTATTGCTGTCGTCACGTATAAAGACACCAAGAATAATCTGGCATTTATTATACTACCTAAACTCTTGATGCCAATCTTGGGTCTGACAGCATGTGGGAAGCTCAATTTAGTCAAAAGGGTGCCGGTTGTGCACGATGAAGGGGAATTGGACCATGGCTGATTCTGAATTGGCTTGTCCCTCCGTTGTTTTAGCAAACCCACGTTGGAACAGAAATTCCTCTCTACATTGTAGGCCACCTTCACTTCATTTGATCATCGGATTTTATGGTAGCCTCCACACTCCATGCCACTTTTGCTTCCTTTGATCTTTGGATTTTATGGTACCTTCTGCATAGATTTATGGCCGTTCTATGGCTGTTTAGGTGTGAGTTTGCAGTCAGTACGGCATTGGCCCAAGGAATCTGAATGTGGTTTTGAGCTGCACTTTTTCCTCCCAGTTGAGAAAATGTGGAGCAAATGCCAGATGAAGAATCGCCCCATGAGATGCTGATGTCAACATATCAAGACCTATTGGAGGGTCTTGGCTGCTTACTAGGCAAACACACAATTTAAGTTAATGCAAGAAGCTGGAGGAGGAGCCAGAAAGAATGGAAGTATTAAAGGAAATACAGAAAATTCAGGAACCCACAGAATGGACGAGTTCCTCGCTCATTGTAGAGAAATCTAATGGGAAGTCGTGAATACGTTTAGATCCCAGAGGCCTCAACAAGGCTCTCAAGTGAGAGTAGGGTTGTCTTTCCTCAGGTGGTGGCTGGAGATCACACACTATTACAACTGATATCCAGGCAACAGAGATCAGTCCACCCAGAGAAAATGGCTGCTTTGGAAGGTGGACTCTATGGCATTAGACCACATTGAAGTCCCTCCCCAAGCCCTGCTCTTCTCAAGGTCCATCCCCCAAATCTCCATGCATGTCTCCACCTGCAGGTGGCAAACCTAAGTGGCAGCATTGCAAACTCTGTACTCGGGAAGAAATCATGGCATAATTTGCAAATGCCCCCCCCCCCAGCAAATTAGATGCCTCCTCTGGCTTTGGGCAGTCACAGCTTACAGAGGAAAGTGCAAAACTCTGCACATTTGATACTCCTTTTTGGAAGATATTGTTTTCTGCAACTTCCATTTAGGCATTGCCTCAGCTCCTGAAATCTCTCCTTATATATAATTGTCTTTTGGTCATGGACTCTCCTGAACGTTCCACATGCTCCCTCAGCCTTTGGCTCTCTGTTCTGTCATTCAGAAGGTGCCCCTAGCCACTGGCTACATTGCCTGAGTCCTGCCAAGCTGCTACTCAAAAGTACTCACATGCCATTGGCCGGGTGCTGGGTTTGCTCCTCTTCCCTGCCCACTCCTTCAGCCACTGTGCCCTGTCAGAATTAAAACAAGGACAAACAGATTAAAAAACAGTTTTTATTCGAGAGCTATTATTGCTTTAAATGCTGTATGAATTGGAATTTGGGTGACATTGGTGGTTTAAGTTGCAATGTGAACCTTAAGGGAGTTATGGGATGGTTGTGAATGGTTGTGTGAGTGTATATGAGTGTCGTAAGAATGCACCTGTAGCACTTGTCAGCCTAAACTAACCCTGTATAGTGTTACCTGCACCTCTACATTTGTAATGGTCTGGTGTGTGCCCCTTACCAAGGCGGGTAGAATGTTAAAGGAAAAGGAATGCAACACAAGGTTATTTAAACAATAAAATAGTTTATTAGCTAAAGACATGCAAGCAATACAAGACAGAATACTTACTTCAAAAGAAAAAAGAGACAGTAAGTGGCTATATATATATAACAAAGATTCCCCATGCACAGAAAGCCTTCTGGACTGACCCAGGGAGACCACGAAAGACAAAGCCTTCCCTGATCTCCGAGAGTCAGTGCTGAAATGAAGCTTCTGGCCTTTTTTTATACCATTTTGGTCCCATACATTTCGATAGAGCCATAGAAATTATAAACTGCAGCAATTAATCTAATTGCCCTGTTAATATGGGCCATCAGGGCCTAGAGATCTCCGAGAGTCAGTGCTGAAATGAAGCTTCTGGCCTTTTTTTATACCATTTTGGTCCCATACATTTCGATAGAGCCATAGAAATTATAAACTGCAGCAATTAATCTAATTGCCCTGTTAATATGGGCCATCAGGGCCTATAAATGACAAAGACAAGAATGTTACAATTTCAGGATGTTCTTTGTTTCCTTGACCCCGAGCAGACATTCAGGCACTGTCTGGAGACTGGAGATGTGTAGTGAGTATCTGAATGTAGGCAAGCCTTAATATTGCAAATATCCTGGCTTCCTTGACTTCATACCAATCTTTTATTCTTAAATGTTTTCAAATATTTTAGGTCTAAATGTT
>NW_015168836.1:18181-18426 GCF_001447785.1 Gekko japonicus
AAAGATATCTCTTGAGACAAAGGCCTAGCACTGCTAGCTGTTTGGAAAGTTACAGAAATAGAGGAGAGAAAAAGACTATGATTTATTTATGAAATGGGTTTTAAATTTTCTGAACCATCTTATTTTTTTCTCACAACAATGAGTATGGTTGTAGATCACCGAATGATTGTATCTTAATTTTGTTGTACTATGTACAATGATAATAAAGTATATTAAAGTATATTAAAGAATAAAGATGGCTTTCT
>NW_015168836.1:23256-33047 GCF_001447785.1 Gekko japonicus
ATTCTCTTCAACCCCCTGCTGTGCAGCTGACTTCCCCCTAGGGTTGCCAATCTCCAGGTGGGACCTGGAGATCTCACGCTGTTACAATTGATCTCCAGATGACAGAGATCAGTTCCCCTGGAGAAAATGGCTGCTTTGGAGGGTAGACCCTATGACATTATACCTGCTGAGTCCTTCCGCCCACGCTGGCGGGAGCCGCGGTCGCCCGGGCCGAGATTGGGGGGGCAAGGCGGGCGACAGAAGGCCGATGCCTCCGTCGCCCGGCCCTCTACAGAATCCACCCCCCAAACCTCCAGGTATTTCCCTCCTTAGAGCTGGCAACCCTACATTCCCCTCAGTGCCTGTTGGTAGGCAACTAAGCTTGGTCCTGTCACCTACTTTGGCCTTTGGGAGAAAACACATTGGGGCCAATCCTGATAGGGTTGCCAACTCCAGATGGGAAATTCCTGGAGACTTGAGGGATGGAGCCTGAAGAGGGTGAGGTTTGAGGAGGGGTGGGACCTCAGACAGGTACACTGCCATAGACTCCACCCTCCAAACCAGTCAGTCCCACATAGGGAACCATTGTTGCCAATCTCCAGGTGAGGGCTGGAGAGCACTCAGTATTACAACTGTTCTGCAGAAGGGAGGGCAGAAGTCAGCTGAAGTCAAAGGGGCAGATAATGGTAGGTTGGTGGCTAGCTGGGAAGGAGATGGGGTTGCCAACTACATGCTGACAAATTCCTGGGGATTTGAGGGGTGGAGCCTGGAGAGGGTGGGGTTTGCAGAGGGGTGGGACCTCAGACAGGTAGACTGCCATAGACTCCACCCTCCAAACCAGCCATTTTGTCCTGGGTAACAATTGTTGCCAATCTCCAGGTGGGGGCTACAGATTACTCACAATTACAACTGCTCTTCAGGTAGCAGAGATCAGTTCCTCTGGAGAAAACAGTGGACTCTGTCATTATACCCTGCTGAGGACACCACAGCAAATTGACACTGTTTGCCCAAAGCCAGAGCACTCCCCCAGAGCCTCTTTCTAGATCTCGTTGTATTTATTTCCACAACGGGCTTTACTGCTAGTATTATATACTAGCCTAATTCCCATGCTTTACTTCATTTAAGTTCCCTCTCACGACTGTTGTCTTTATACTTGTTTACTGATTGGGTCGTGTTTGTCCAGATCTCTTCACAGTCAGCCTTGGTTTCCACCATCGTGGCTAATTTGTGTCATCGACCCTGATTTCCCACAAGCTGTTGCTCTGCACTCGCTCTTCCCTTTGCCCCGATCGTACATGTCAATTTCACACCATGTGCTGCACGGCCACATGTTGCCCCACAGCTTCACCCGATTCCCCCACGTCTATTCAATCCTGTTTTTTGAGGATTGAGTAGACACGGGAGGAATCAGGCGAAGCTGCGGGGCAAAATGCGGCCATGCAACACATGGTGTGAAATTGACACGTATGATCGGGGAAGAGCGAGCGTGGAGCAGCAGCTTGCGTGAAATCAGTCCAGGTGACTTGGTCAGTACACGGTTCACGCCTAGTTCCAGAAGATTCACGAGGCCCATATTACATTGAACTAGGGGCGCCAACCAAACACTGGCAACCATCAAAACGGAGATGACTCTGACACTACGTCACTTCTACTGAGCTCCTGCAGATGATATCAGTATTTCAGCACAGCACTCTAAGAACCTCTCCCCAGCTGTATGGTCTCTTCCTATTTTTCTAGGAAGAAGAAGAAGAAGAAGACAACATTGGATTTATACCCCGCCCTTCACTCAGAGCCTCAGAGCAGCTTACATACTCCTTTCCTTCCCCCTCCTCTCCCCAAAACAGACACCCTGTGAAGTAGCTGCCCTGAGCCTGCCTTGGTAGGGAGGGTGGCGTATAAATCGAATAAAATAAATAAATAAATAGGTGGGGCTGAGAGAGCTCTCCCAAGAACTGCCCTTTCAAGGACAACTCTGAGAGAACTGTGACTGACCCAAGGTCAGATCAGCAGCTGCATGTGGAGGAGTGAGGAATCAAACCCGGTTCTCCCAGATTAGAGTCCACACTCCTAAGCACTACAGCAAACTGTCTGTCTTTACTGAGCAGCAGCATACGACCTGGGCTGCCAGGGAAAGGTCTCCTGCTGTCATGGGAATTTGTTGCAAGCTCTTCATAGCACAGCATTCGTTGAAAAGAGTCAACACTGAAATGCCAACATGGACTGCTATTATTCCTCACGTTGGCTGAATCATTCAGTGGGTCCCAGTTGGATGGAGGCTTATATTTTTAGTGACGCACCCTTGGTATACAATAACCATGGCTATACATTGACCGACCTACTGCATCTCCTGCTGGCATCATAAGAATCTGGTGTTGTGGAAGGATTGCAGAATGAGGACAGATTTCCCATGTGAAGGGAACTCTGCAGTCAGGCTGGACTTCCATTACTGTGGAGGCACTACTTACTGGGAACCACCTCAGCAGGCAGGCCAGCTGCAGAGGACAGCACAGTGGGGCAGAGCTGGGGGCTCAGAAGCAGGCAGGGGTTCTAGAGGGGAGGTTAGAGGAAGCTGGACTAAGCCCCATGGTATCTGCTCTCTTTCCCCTCTTTCGACTTGAAGAAGATAAGAGATTGGATTTATACCCTGTCCTTCACTCAGAGTCTCAGAGTGGCTTACAAACTCCTTTTCCTTCCCCTCCCCACAACAGACACCCTGTGAGGTGGGTGGGGCAGAGAGAGCTCTTTGGAGAACTGCTCAGGAGAGAACAGCTCTGATAGAACTATGGCTTGTCCAAGGTCATCCAGCAGCTGCGAGTGGAGGTTCTCCCAGATTAGAGTCCATGCACTTAACCACTACACCAAACTGGCTTTACTGCTCACTTTACTTTACTGCTTTGCTTTAATTTACTTTACTGCTCATCGCTGGGATGACAACAAGTGCTTTTATACAGTTTCAGTTCATTCCTACCATTGGGCGAATACCCTTCTCACCTCGTTTTATAATTGGTGTCAGCCTGGATCCTTTATTGTCTGAATGGTGAATCATTAAGAAGACAGACTCAAGAGTTTAACTCAGACCAACTATAGCAGTTTATTTAAGCACAAAAGAGATAAAAGACAGACAAAATATCTGCTCATGCCAGCCATACAAAGCAAACAGAATTGATGACTGAAATGGCTAAGCTGATGAATGAAAATAAAGACAAAATGCCAAATACTTGTCATGAACGAAATGACTAGCTCACACAACGTATGATACATCAGATATGTAGAGGCACTGAAAATAGAGGATTAACTAATTTTAAAGCAGCTGATAATTACTGCAAGCAAGTTGCAAAGACATTTCAAAACTTGGTGGAAAGAGGAACCTTTTAAATGCACTTCAGGTACACCAGCATTGCCAGGCTCCAGGTGGGCCCGAAGATCTCCCGGAATTACAATTGACCTCTTGACTACAGAGATCAGTTCCCCTGTAGAAAAGGGCTGCTTTGGAGGGCAGGCACTATGGATTATATCCTGCTGAGGTCACTCCCCTCCCTAAATCCTCTGGCTCCAGCCCCAAATCTCCTGGAATTTTCCAACATGGAGCTGGCAACCCTAAACAAAACAGCCAAACTAAGCAAAAACTAATAAAATAAGACCAAATAAGACCAGATTGTCTTAGAATTTAACCTCTGCCCCCCCCAATCCCCTCCAGCCTACTTAGTTAAATGGTAAGTAAGGTCCTAAGGGCATTTGTATCTACCTATTATGGATTTGGTGGTCTGGGTTGTTAATCCAGTAGTTAGGACTACTCCGCTTTTTGGAACACAGGAGTGAATAACGCTTTAATCCCTCCTGGGGGGGGGGAACCCCAGACCGAGAAGAAATGAGGGTGAGTATGAAATAAAAAATGAAAACAGAAGGAATTAGAAAAGAGAAAGGGAGGGAGAGGGAGACGATTAAGGCCTCCAATATGGGGAACTGGTACAGTGGTGCTCAACAGGGGATGTTCTCTGTCTGCCACCGAGCAGACTAGCACAGCCAAACTTCCCCTCAGGCTATGCATTGCCAGGGAAGATGAAGACTGGTAGGCAACCTGTCTTTGAGAGAAGGTTTGAGAAAGCTCTTAACATTTTCTGAAGGCTCTGTGAAACACACTTTGAAAAGTCCAACACCCACCCAGATTTTTAGGCACATTTAGTCCTGCAGTTCTCAGCCAGGAAAAAGTTGCCACAAGAAATAGCGTAGAATTTTTCAGCTACCTCAATGTTTTGATCTTTGTCATTATAATGTCTTTGATTTGCAGTATGAAATAGGAAAAATCAGCAAGTGTGTTCACAATTCCCTCGGGGCTTCTGGGCATTGGGTGCATTAAATCAGCACAACTGAAAAAGCTTCCATAAAGAAAATTAAAAATTGTCTTTATTGGCCACGGTGGTATTTGATCATATTCACACTCTGGTATTCAAACATATTCAATCCACTCCAAATTCTAGGTGCAAGTGAGTAGGTGAGGGGCTTCTGATCAGAATTATTTCTCGGCATTTAGGCCTCTTGCATCGTTTGTAGATTGATGCTTTGGTTTCTCTGTTTGGATGGGTGTTTTGGATCTTTAGTTGGAACTCTTCCTTAATGTTTGTCAGAACTTTTTTTTCAACTTGCCGAATATGGTTCTGAAAGAACCAACAAGAAAGTCCAACTGGAATATGAACTCTTGTCCCTATTCTTCTGGTTCCTAGCGTTCTCCATACAATTCATAGGCTTTATTCATATGTTCTCCAGAGGAGATGTTTACTAGGGTTAGGACTCTTAAATCTCAAAAGCTGTTGCCCAAACCCTCTCAGCATCTTCCTGAGCATCATCCAGAAAGCACTGCAGCATGTGGGACAGACATGAAAAAGAATTAAGTCCACCAAACACAGAGCCCAACAGAGGTATGAAATCAACTATCATTTTCCCCAGCATTTTAATTCCTTCACCCGTGCAGTGCTGACGCAATAGGTCCTTTACAAAGAACTCATCAATTCGGTCGGCTACTCTGGTCTTCCTAATAGCTGAAGTCAACACAAAAACAGGTTTGTGAACTTGGTTTGCAAGCCTATGGAGGGAATCTTTATCCAAACCAAAGGCTTTGCTGAAATTAATCATTGTTGCCTCCAAGAATGGAACATTGCAAACAAAAAAGAGACCTGGGACAGGAATTGCCCCAGTAACAGAAGACACAAGGGCTACTCTCCATATAAGGGCCTCCATAGCAGCTTTCTTCTTTTTAAGGATTGCTTTTGAGAAACCTGACACTGTTGTGATCAAAACATACCTCTTCATTCTATCCAGATCATTTTCCAAAGTGTCTACTAGGAGTGGAAAATCATAGTCTTTCAAATCGATTGAAGAGATGAGAAAAACTCTTGGATGAGTTTCTCCTGCCTCTGCCAAACAATCAAAGCAATATTTCCTTATCTTCTCAAGCGTTTTTTCCTTACAGAAGTTTCGTTTCCTTTTTTCAGAATCAATACTTATATCTACTTTGGAGCGCACATAGTAAAATTTCTTCTTCATGTTATGAATTTCACGGCCCAGGAAGACATCATGCTCAGTGAAGCGATCACTGGCAACAATGATGAAGAAATCATATGTCGCAAAATTTACCATCTGCAAGTATTGCTTTGCTTCAAATTGAGGAGTTCCAATTCCTGGAAGATCCCATATTGTTACTTTGGGGGATGTGGGATGTGGATATCCCTTTATCTCCATGGTTGTTTGTGTTATCCCAATCTCAGCTGCACCTTCTTCATCATCTTTTATGCCTCGCAGGGCATTGACAAAGGATGATTTACCAGCACCTGATGCCCCTGTGATGGCGATGTCAAGGGTGGCATTCTCCAATGCATTCAAGTCATTTCCAGATCGTTCTATCAGTTTTGAGAGATTGTTATTCTCCACCTCCAACTCTGCCTTCAGCTCCTCCAATCGACCTCCTATGACTGCTTTTGACATACCAGAACCCATGGTATTTCTTCTTGTTAACTGATGAGAGCAAGAAAAGAAAGGGTGGTTAACTAACTGCCAAGTAACCTTGTCTCTGCTCTGCTCTTAACAGACACATCCATAAAAGTTTTTTTAAAGGACTCTTGTATATGTTATTTTAATGTATGAGATCCAGCAGCCACTACAGATAACAAGAGGTATGATACCCTAGGACATGGGCATGAGGACCGTCCATTCTACCAGAGGAGCTCAGTCCCCCCCCTTCCATTTAATGTTCATAACTTTGTGAGGTAGGTTAGGCTGAGAGGGATTAACCCAAGGTTACTGAACAAGCTTCATGGAACAGTAGAGATTTGAATCTGGGTCTCTCAGGTCTGAGTCCAGCACAGCTGGTGTGCAAAATGTGTTTGTAGTGTGGCACCTTTCCTTGCAGGTACCTTAGTTTATTGGTTCTAGGAAAAAAAGCCCATGAAAAAACCCCACTGTCCATAAATGCTCACAGAAAAAAAGCACACATGGAAATAAGACCACACGGAAAAAAGCCCACACGGGAAAAAGCCCGCATGGAAAAATACCATGTAAAGCGCCATAGATATTTATAATTGTGGATAACCATTCATCTCCATTTATGAGAGTGAACAGGTATTACCTGTATTCATGTGCAACAATTTGTGTTGTGATTTTATCAAGTATAATTAAATAATAATTTTACTGTGTTATTAGGTGACCTGCCTGTGCATTAGCCAGTGTTAGTTTGTGGCAAGCAAGGTTCCTCTGCAGTCCATCATATAGAGACCACCACACACCAGTGTTCCATCTAAGCTGAGTTAGTGTGAGCTAGCTAGCTCACAGGTTTTAAGCCTCCAGCTCACAGATTTTTGTCTTAGCTCAGACACAGGTTTTTAGCCTTCAGCGTACAGATTTTTGTCTTAGCTCAGGAAGGATGGCTCCAGAGCAAACTGATTTATGCAATAGCCAAATTGCTCACTCACAACTGTAATGCCGGTAGCTCACAATGTCCACTGCCCAAAAATTGTCTATGACAGCCCGGCCCTGGGCAGCAGCTGAGGAGGCTGGCTAACATAATTAACATAAGAAGAACCCTGCTGGATCACACCAGTCCCTACAGTTGGGACGGGCTGATCTTTTAGTTTCACAATAGGACCAGAGATATAAAAGGAGTAGCCTGGTGTGTTCCAGGCCTTTTATTATCGAAGCCCTGAAGAATGCAAGACTTTTTACGCAGGTAAGTTCGCTTTACATGGTATTTTTCCATGTGGGCTTTTTCCCGTGTGGGCGTTTTTCCATGTGGGCTTTCTTTCTGTGAGCATTTATGACAGTGGGGTTTTTTCCATGGGCTTTCCCCCCCGATCTCTACCATCTGAAGAGCAGTTTTAATTCTGAGTGATCTCCAGCCCTCACCTGGAGACTGGCAGCAGTGATTCCCCAGGAGGAAAAGTACAGTCTTTCTCCACAGTGGAGACCAAAGCAGATTATATCATTCTCCTCTCCCCCTTTTGATCTTCACAACAACCCTGTGAGGTAGGTTAGGCTGAAAGTCTGACTGGTCTGAAATCACCTTCTCAACTTCTACAGCAAGAACCTGGGTCTATCAAACCCTGCTCTGAAGTGCTAACTGCCACGCCTAGGGTAGCCAACCTACAGGTGGAGCCTGAAGTTCGCCAGGTATCACAACTGAACTCCTGACAACAGATCTCCCCCCCCGGAGAAAATTAACTCCTTTGGATGGTGGCCTCTATAGCATTCTGTTCAGCTGAGGCCCCCTGAGGCTTCTCCCCTCCTCAAACTCTGGCTTCTGTAGACTCCATCACAAAATATCCAGGAATTTCCTAACCTGGAGCTGGCAACCCTAGTCAGGCCTGGCCCCAATTAGTTCCTCACAAAGCCGTGGACAGGGTTTCCTTCACCTTTTTACTTAGAGAACCAAGCTTGGTTGCCTAGCAACAGCCACTGAGTGATAAGTTAGTCCCACAGGAGCGGACCCAGTCCCCAGCCAATGACATGCGAGTACTCTTGAGTGGCAATTGAATGGCCAATGGCTAATGGAGTGCCTAGCACAGCCAATGGGAGAGCTGGAAATGGCCAGCGTGTAAGATAATTATATATATAGGACTATACTTTATAAAATCACAACACAAATTGTTGCACGTGAATACAAGTAATACCTGTTCATTCTCATAAATGGAGATGAATGGTTATCCACAATTATAAATATCTATGGCGCTTTACATGGTATTTTTCCATGTGGGCATTTTTCCATGTGGGCTTTTTTCCATGTGGGCATTTTTCCTGTGAGCATTTATGACGGTGGGGTTTTTTCCGTGGGCTTTTCTCCTGTGGGGTTTTTTTCCTGTGGGCTTTTTTCCGGCCACCTACTTTATTACTGGAAGCCTTGAATAAACATGTCCCTAGTCCATTTGTTTACAACAGTATACTTAACTTTGAAGCCACCTGGTAGCTCACAAAATATGTAACCTAGTTTTCCCAGTTCCTAATCTGACAGACTAAAACGGGGGGCGGGGCTCCTATTATATTTTATCTTTTAGAGTGGGTGATATGCATGAAAATGTCAGAGCTGATCAATTTTTTCAAAGGAAAAACTGGGAATTTTTGAGGAAACTGAAAATAACCACCTATAAAGTGTCGTGTCTTCTCTTTTAAAATAAGAATCACTTTGTCTTAGAACGCATTTCACTCATTCCACATGTATGGCATGAAAAACTCTGAAAACATATTGAGGGGAACCCTCATACTGTAGACTTAGGCTGCAGTCAGATTTGCTATTTGGTGTGGAGGGGAAGCACCCCTATTACCTCTGGTGGAATTTGACTCACATGTGCACAATCACACATCCCTCTGTGCTGCAGGCTCAGCCCGTCACTGTGCAATTGGATACCACATTCAGGAGAGTGGGAGGGGGGGTTGCCTTTTGTTTCCCATGCACATAAATGAGGAATCAAACCCCCACACACACAGAGGGTTCCCCATGGACACCATCCTGACATCTTGAGTGCATGTTTGTCCGTGACCCGTTGGCAAGCTTTAGGACCGGTGTAACAGGCCGGATTAACCCCCCAGCCAGAGTAACCCCGGGGTTACTCTGGCCTAGCCTAGAATAACCCCGGAGGGGTTATTGAGGGGTTATTCTGGCCTAGGCTAGATTAACCCCGGGTTAATCTGGCCATCTGTAACAGGCCAGATTCACCCCCCGGCCAGAGTAACCCCGGGGTTACTCTGGCCTAGCCCAGAGTAACCCCTGCCTGGCCAGGCCAGAGTAACCCCGGGTGTTAGTCCAGATGGGGGGTTACTCTGGGCTAGCCCATACTAACCCCCGCCTGGCCATAGTGGTAAGTTAAATGTCAGCTGAATCCAATCTCTTCTTCTTTTTAACTTCTTTTTTTAACATCTTCTTTTTAACTGCACAACACAACAACCTGTAACCCCGGGCTTAGTTGAGTGGTAACTTAGTTGTCAGTGTAACCAGCACAGTGTCAGCTTCTGAGGGTTTCAGGTCCATGAGAAACTTGTCAGCAATCTGAGATTCCTCTTGGTAGTGAAGGTCCAAGTAGTGGAAGACCCAGCTGAACTCTGAGCAGGAGCAGGAGATAGAGGGGTGAGGGGTTTTTTTTACTTGCTTTCAGCTGAGGGGATTCAGCTGAGGATATTGTGTGGGAGAACTGGTCTGGGAGTGAGTGAAAGCGCTTAGAGTTGTTGCAGAGTCATGGCTGCTTGAGAGAGGGAGAGGAAGGGGCATTGTTTGACTGGGATTGACTGTAATTCAGTATTTAAGAAAGCATCTTGGCAGAGGCATGAGCCTCTGG
>NW_015168836.1:36222-36582 GCF_001447785.1 Gekko japonicus
TCTTTGAAGGGGTGAACAAACATGTGGACAAGGGGGATCCAATAGATATTGTTTACCTTGACTTCCAGAAAGCTTTTGATAAAGTTCCTCATCAAAGGCTCCTAAGTAAGCTCAAAAATCATGGGATAAAAGGACAAGTCCTTTTATGAAAAAAAAACGGGGGGGGGATCGCGGGGGATCGCAGTTCCCCTGGGTGAGGTGCGGGGGGCGGGGCACACGACGAAGCCCCGCCTTCTTCTTCCAGCCGCCCCTCTTCCAGCCCTTATTCAGCCAGGAGGAGGCAGGAGAAGAGGGAGGGTAAGTTGCTTCCTCCCCGCCTCTCCCCACCCCTGCCTGCCTGGGGCCAGGGAGGGCCTTGGT
>NW_015168836.1:36711-39726 GCF_001447785.1 Gekko japonicus
TTCCTCGCACTCCCGCCGGCCTTGCAGGTCCACCGCCGGGCCCCTGATGTCAGGGGGTGTGGCATATGCTAATGAGTTATGCTAATGAGTTCCCCTAGCTCTTTTTGTACGAAACGATCCCTGAGGAAGGGTATTGAAAACAGATCAGCCAATATCATAATGCCCCTGTATAAAACAATGGTGCGACCTCATTTGGAATACTGTGTGCAATTCTGGTCACCACACCTTAAAAAGGATATTATAGCTTTGGAAAAAGTGCAGAAAAGGGCAACTCGAATGATAAAAGGGTTAGAATGATTCCGCAGGAAAGGTTAAGGCCAATGTTGGATCAGGCCAAAGGCCCATCCAGTCCAACACTCTGTGTCACACAGTGGCCAGAAATACCAGTGCCATCAGGAGGTCCAGCAGTGGGGCCAGGACATTAGAAGCGCTCCCACTGTTGACCCCCCCCCCAAGCACCAAGAAGACAGAGCATCACTTGCCCCAGAGCCCCTATCTATACCTTGTGGCTAATAGCCACTGATGGACCTCTGCTCCATATGCTTATCTAATTCCCTTTTGAAGCCGTCCATGCCTGTAGCCGCCACCACTTCCTGTGGCAGTGAATTCCATGTGTTAATCACTCTTTGGGTGAAGAAGTACTTCCTTTTATCCGTTCTAACTCGACCGCTCTGCAGTTTCATGGAGTGCCCACGAGTTCTTGTATTGTGAGAAAGGGAGAAAAGTACCTCTTTCTCTACCTGCTCTTTCCCATGCATAATCTTATAAACCTCGATCATGTCACCTGTCAGTCGTCTTTTCTCCAAGCTAAAGAGCCCTAAGTGCTTTAACCTTTCCTCATAGGGAAAGTGTTCCAAGCTTCACAGGAAAACAAATCCTGAGCTTCCTGGCTCTTTGGGCCTCTGGAATCTTGTTCCCCCAGTGCTGTCACCCCCATCCCCAGCAGCCCTATCTGTGGCTCCTGATAGCATTTAAGTGGTATTCCCCTCAGGCTGATCCTACTGATTCCTTTGCACGAGTGCCAAAATCTGCAAGTCTCACTTTGGGTTTTTCTGAGATTGATCCCAACAGAAAGGAAGTTTTAAAGCAGCTAGTGAGCCATTTCCCATTATTGGCTAGCAAGTTCCATTGGCCAGTGGACTTTGAGACAACAGGAGGTCTCTTGGGGATGGTGAAAAAGTCTTGGTAACAATTTAAAATGTTTTAATTTTGCTGACATGAAAGCTACCTATTTATGCTTTTTTTTTAGTGTTTCAGACTGCTTTATAGAAACAGGAAGCTGAAATGGCCCAAGAACCAAATTTCATTTCCAATCCACCAAATAACGTGCAAGCCACATTAAAAAAAAAAAGACATTTTCTTACCTTCTGGAAAGTCTTTATTCAGATGAACAATAGCTCTTCTGCAGAGTTATGCACAACTCTTAGGAGCCTCTTTTTATATTCTCCAGAGCCTTTCAGTTTCGAAGCTGACATTATTAATTATTGTAAAACTTTCTGCATTTCCTGGCACAGGTAAAGGTCCATGAAGATAGTGAAAAACAGATGTATCAGATTGGCTTTACTGGGAATACAGGTGTTTGGACCGGGCATCTCTGTAAGAAACCCACATTCCAGTTCCCACTCAACCATAAAACTCACTGGATGGCCTTGGGCTGTCCAGGAGAGAGAAGGCCTGCGAATAGACGCTTGTGGCATCAGAACCGGTGTTTGGACTGGGGATCACTGTATGTCACCTTGCAGGGCACAGTCCCCAGAGCGTGGGGATGTGTCATTTGGGATGGTTCAAATATTTTTTGGGGGGGGGGCAGCATGGCCCCAGTGTCTGCCTGTGTGTTGTCCTGGGGGCACCACACTTTAGAGCAACTGGCACCGGAACCGCACTTTGGACCAGCACACAGAATGTGTCCCCTCGAAGGGGAGGGTCCGCTGAAGACGGGGGTGTATGAAGTGTGGGAGTGCAAACCTTATTTTGGGTGCAGGGGGTACTTTCTTATTCAAATCTCCTTTGACATACAGGCCTCGGGGAAGGCCTGCGAATAGAAGCTTGTGGCACCAGAACCGGTGTTTGGACCGGGCATCACTGTATGTCATCTTGCAGGGCCCAGTCCCCAGAACATGGGGATGTGTCATTTGGGGTGGTCGCAAGATTATTTTGGGGTGCAGCCTGACCCCAGTGTCTGCCTGTGTGCTCTTCTAGGGTCAATGCACTTTGGAGCAACTGGCACCGGAACCGCACTTTGGACCAGCACACAGAATGTGTCCCCTGGAAGGGGAGGGTCTGCTGAAGACGGGGGTGTGTGAAGTGTGGGGGTGCAAACCTTATTTTGGGTGCAGGGGGCACTTCCTTATTCAAATCTGCTTTGAAATACAGGCCTCGGGGAAGCCCTGCGAACTGAAGCTCGTGGCATCGGAACCGGTGTTTGGACTGGGCATCTCTGCGTGTCACCTTGCAGGGCACAGTCCCCAGAGCGTGGGTATGTGTCGTTTGGGGTGGTCCAAAGATGTTGGGGGGTGCAGCCTGGCCAGTGTCTGCTTGTGTGATTGTCCTAGGAGCACGCACTTTGGAGCAGCTGGCACCAGAACCGTGCTTTGGAGCAGGATACAGCATATGTCCCCTCGAAGGGAAAAGTCCTGTGAATGTGGGGGTGTATGATATGTGGTGGTCCAGACCTTATTTTGGGGTTCAGAGCTTTCTAACTCTCCTTAGTGTTTCTGAATGACTGCACGAATAAGTAATGAATAAGGAATGAATAAGGAAGTGCGAATAAGGAACCAACTTCAGCCTCCTGAAAAAATGGGAAATGGGGAGAGCACAGGGGGGAATGAAATGCTTCTTAAGTTTTTTGCACTCAAAATATATACCATGAAAACTCCTGAGTTTTTCCATTCTTCTGGGCACTGGAAAAAATACCTTCTCTTTTTGAATAAGAAAAAACTTTCTCTTGCAAAGCTTTTTATTCAGTCCTTATGGGCAGCATGGAAACGTCTGAGGATTTATTGAAAAAACTTTGTA
>NW_015168836.1:43020-45509 GCF_001447785.1 Gekko japonicus
TCTGGAAAGAGGCTCTGGGCAGGTGCCCCGGCCTTGGACACTCAGTGTCAATTAGCTGTGGCGACCTCAGCAGGGTATAATGACACTGAGTCCATCATTTTCTCCAGAGGAACTGATCTCTGCTACCTAAAGAATGGTTGTAATTTTGAGTGATCTCCAGCCCTCACCTGGAGATCAGCAATGATGGTTCCCCAGAAGGGAATAGTTGGTTTGGAGGGTGGAGTCTATAGCTTTGTACCTGTCCGAGCTCCCACGCCTCCTGAAACCTCACCCTCTCCAGGCTCCATCCCTCACATATCCAGGAATTTCCCACTTGGAGTTGGCAATCCTATCTCCTTCCCAGCCAATCATCAACCTATATTTATTCCACCCTCACTCTTCAGATTTCCACCCCACACTCACCTGCAGCCTCTCTCCTGCTCTGAAGCCCTACTGCTACATCACATTGGCTGTCATACGGGGGCCACCTCAGCAGCATATAAGGATACAGAGCCCACCATTTTCTCCAGGGGAACTGATCTCTGCCATCTGGAAAGCAGTTGTAATTCTGAGTGATCTCCAGCCCTCACCTGGAGATTGGACACATTTTACCTCAGAAGAGCAAAACTGTTCAGAATGTTAGAGGCAACTGCCAATCAAGTCGCATATGCAAACGACCTCTGTGTTCCGAGACAGAGGCCAATAAGGCTGCATATGCAAATAACCTCTGTGCTCTGACTGGCTATGGGGGGGAGAGGAACAGCAAAATGTTTAGAATGTTGGAGGCAGGACTCAGGCAAAGCAGCCAGTGGATAGGGAGACCCTCTGAATGACAGATCAGAGAGCGAACTGATTTTGGAGCGTGTGGAATGTTCTAGAGAAGTGCCACCACCATTCGGCTATTATTTATAAGGGAGATGGGCCACATGAGGTACAGAAAAACCCATGTGCTGAGGGAAAAAGGGACAGCTCAGCTGGCACGTGAAACTGGAGACAAATCTGGGGGGGGGGAGAAGAAAGTTAATAGAGACAAAAATGGGATACAGAAAGATTTTTCATGAAGAAAGCACACATTGTCGGGGGGGTTGCAGAAAAGAAAACAGCCATAAAGGCGTATCCTTGTGGTTTTCTCTCTGGTAGCCAGAATACAGAAATGGCTGCTGTCTGGAATCTACTGCAAAGTCAGTTCAATACAGAGTCACATCAATAGCCAAATGACCAAGAAAAATCACCCTACTATGGAACCAACCCTCGTTATCGGCAGCATGGCCCTCTTGTCTACTGTCCTAATTTTATGGGATGTTCCCCAGTTTTTTAGAACCTGACAAAAGTACTGGATGGCTGAAGCTTATGCAGCTGAGTTTCTTCTTATCCCATAGTCATTCAAGGGTTGCCAGCTCCAGGTTGTGAAATACCTGGGAATTTTGGGGATGGAGCTTGAAGAGGGTGGTGTTTGGGGAGGGGAGCAGATTCAATAGCTAGTGCAGCCATTTGCTCCAGGAAAACTGATCTCCAGCCACCACCTGGAGGTTGGCAACCCTATTCTCCCTAACCCCCAGGCTCCATCTTCAAATCCACAGGTATTTTTGAAACCACAGTTGGCAACCCTGTCTATCAGGTACAAATTATTTAGTGCTACAAAGACCAAAAGAGCATCTGGAATCAAACTGTGTGGTGCTCACATAGGTCTTCCTTTCTATCTCTCTTGAAACATTTGCCTTACCTTTTTGGACCAGTTCTAGCTGCCAAGAAGTCTTCAGTGGCAGCCCCAGACACAGCACATTACAGTAGCCATGCCTTGCTGTCCAAGCAGGTGACAGCAAGGCCCTTTGTGTTGCAGAGAGAGTCACGCTACTAAGAGAAAAGATAAGTAAATTAAGAATGTGCTAAAATTGTTTTAGAATGGTGAGGGGAAAATGTTTTTCTAAGATTAATGTAGAGATACAATCCTCTTTGTTGGTGAACAAGCAGATCCTCATGGAGCTTTGAACAGTGTAAGAACTAGTGTTGCCAGCCTCCAGATATAGAGGTACAGAGTTCCCCTCACGAAAACGGCAGCCTCAGAGAATGGACTATGGCCGAATCTGCATTTGCATTTTTAAATCACTTTCGTGCTACTGTGACCCCATCTTTCTCTATGCTTGTTTGAATGTTGTTTGGAGAAGATTCTTTTAAAGCTGTGTGGAGGTGCAATGACAGTGGAGCTGCCCTGAAAGGACGATAAACATATGTGGATCTGCAAAAGTATACTAGCACTGTTGAGGTGTGAAAATGACACCAAATGTAGACCCTTTTTTGAAGACTGAGTCAAAAGGCAGGGACACTGTTTTGAAGACGGAGTCAAAAGGCTGGGACACTGGTGGGAAAGACAAATACAGATTCCGCCTATATGGCATTACAATGGTGCTGAACTTCAACTCTTCACCCTCCCCACATTCCATCCCCAAATCTGACCTGGATAGCCAAGATTAGCCCAGTCTCACCAGATATCAGAAGGTAAGCATGGTCAT
>NW_015168837.1:0-8561 GCF_001447785.1 Gekko japonicus
GATGGAGTACTCTCTGTGTCAAGGTGTTTAAAAATTGTTTTTAACTATAAAAGAAAAGCACAGGAGTTGTCTTTTAGGGGAAAGAATGTGCTGCGGTTTGCCTTGGTATTATTCAGAGCAGGAGAGAGAGTATCCTTGAAACTGTTTTAGAACATTCGCAGACTATTTACAATTCTGAAATAGTACATTTCCCAGCAAAATCAGTTTTCGGCAAATTCTTCCACAATATTTTTTGGAAATCTGGAAGCATGTCCTATACGAACAGATAATACTAAACATTTTAGTGATTCAAAAGTAGTTATATCTTATCTGACTGTAATATTGTTTCTCCATTTGTTTAAAAAAAATATCGAGCCCAGCTGGAATAAAAAAGGCTAAATTTTTAAAAGCCCTGGAATGTTCATAAAGTAATTTTCTGCATGTGTGAAGGAGAAGTCACTTATCTCTTCTGACTGTTTACACTTCTGTTAAATGTTGTTCTGGCAGGTCCTTTGACTTTAAGGAAGTGAGTTTGGGGGAACATAAAGGTCTGTGGCAGGAAAGACCCTACAAATCCTCAGTGTACACAGCATCCCAGCCTATAAATGGATATATTTAAAGTTCTCCATATGTTACACTATCAGGGCAATCCTTCTAACCCCATTGACTTCCAAGGATTTAGACAGGTCCCTTCATAGTTTCAAAGAATCCTAGGGGTTCCTCATTTTGATGCCCGTAGTCATAATAGAAAATAAAACTGATGATACATTAAAAACAAAATAAGACGGGAGGGAAGTGGTGTCACCCATGAATTGTGATAATGTATTTCCCAATCTACACTAGCAATAAACATACACAGGAAGAAATTGCATGGATGCAAAATAAACACGGACCAAAAGATTTACTAAACTACCCATTTTTGAGCAACGTGCTTAAAATTAAGATAAACTGCTCTCCAAATTAGCACCTGACTCCTCCCCATGCAAACCTTTACGCACCAAAAATTTGTCCTACCTGGTATAACACAAAAACCGTATGACTAATGGAAACTACTGCATGGGTTACACAGAATTCACTATATAGGCCCCGGTCACACGAGAGGTTTTGGCCCAGGAGAGGGACGGATCGGGGGCGGAGCAAACGGGCGCGAGCACACTGCAACATCTGGGAATCGGCGTGCACCCATCCCCGATCTGGGCCTTCAGGCCGAAAATGCGCATGGAAAAATAACCACCCCCAGAGGAGGACTTCCTGAATAAGCCGCAGCAAGCGTGGCCGTCAGATCGCCGGCACGCTTGTCTTCTGGAGCAACCCAGGCTCCCGGCCGAACTGCACTTGCTCACACATGTGCAGTTCGGCAGCCTCTCTCCCCCTTCCGTAGCTTCCCCCCAGCATCTGATCGTGCCGGGGAGGAACTGCGCGGCAGCTCAGGGGATCTATGTGATCCCGCCGCCGCGTGTTTCTTTTGGTGTGGCTTTAGAAAGCCGCACTTTGCCCGTTCTTTTTCCCCACGTGTGGCAGGGGCCATATATGTCTAAACACAGAGTTTTACAAATAATGCAAGGCCTGCAAGAAAAAAAGCTTTAGATTTTAGGATTCCATGGTTTCCAAATTTTCAAATTCAATATCTGTTCAGCACCATGTATCTTAGGAAACAAATCAGTAGGGAATTAACTGATTTTGAAAGAGGGGACCCCCCCCATGTTGTACAAAAGCGACTTCTACCCTCTACAAGTTTTTAGATTCCTTTATCTTCACCTTAGATCACCTTCCTAAACATATAAATGGGAACAAGTTATAAGGATAACCACAGAACCTAAACTATGACCTTACCTTTGATCAAACTCACCTTTTACTTCTATATCAAACAGCATAAAAAAGATGCTTTATAAACTTATGTCTAGATAGTATCTCACACTAGTGGGATGACAACACATTTATAAATCATCCTCAACACTTTGCTGCACAAGATGAGGAGAGAATGCTACATACTATCATTGCCAAATGGTGGCAATGTAGAATAATTAGACCCTTTGAGGACCTCAGTTAGGTATCCCATTACAAAAATTACAAGATATTCCATTCCATTTCAGCCAAGGACAATAATTCTAGGATATATTGAAAATAATCAAATAATATAAATCAGGAAGGAATTAATAAATTTATTCCTGAATGCAGCCAAAATACAAATTGTACACAGATGGATGAAAACTTCTGATCCATGAAAGCATTGTTCAACAAAACCGAACAAACCTCCATGGAAAAATGGTGGTTCGTTTTTGGATTCGGGAACAGCTAAACGGACCAGTTCAAAAACAAACCACAAACTGGCCTGGTTCGTGCTCGAACCACGGTTCACTTCTCAGTCCATGCTCATCTCTAGTAGATATCACTTGTTAACCTAGTACTCAGTATCCATACCAATATTTACAAGGATCGTTTACTGTATACCTGGGTAACGTGTGTTAAATTCATGTTTAGTATAATTTATCATTTAAAAACAGTTTAAAAGATAAGGCCTAAAAAAGAGTGAGGTGCGATTTGATCTGATCAGGATGCGCACACACAAAAGTCATGAAGTTTATCAAATACCCCCAAATTAACTCATCTAAATTTGAGGTCCCCATTGAGCTTGAGGCCCAGTCCAAATGGCCCTCTTCTGATTGGCCCTAAAATTAGAAGATGTAACTCTGTTTAAGATTACACTGTACATAAACTGCAGAAAGAATCTTTGCCATTATTTTTAAAGTAAGATTCCACCCTTCATAGCTGCTGGGAGAGAAAGTTCCAGGTGGCTGAGGAGAGGTTCCTAAAAGCCAGAACACCTGTGGGAGCCTGTGTCCTTCCTATGGAATTTGGAGGTTGACCTTTTGCTCTTAGTCACCATTATCTTCCTCTCTGTTTTACCCACTACCTCCTTAATGAAAAAAAAAAATGACAAGCATTGTAATCTAAACAAAAATCAGAATAAAGCGAAGAAGAGAAGAGACTGGATTTATACCCTGCCCTTCACTACCCGAAGGAGGCTCAGAATGGCTTACGAACTCCTTTCCCTTCCCCTCCCCACAACAGACACCCTGTGAGGTAGAAGAAGAAGAGATTAGATTTATACCCCGCCCTTCACTACCCAAGGGAGTCTCAGAGTGGCTTACAAACTCCTTTCCCTTCCCCTCCCCACAACAGACACCCTGTGAGGTAGGTGGGGCTGAGAGAGCTCTGACAGAAACTGCTCTTTTTCAAGAACAGCTCTTATCAGAACTATGGCTTGCCCAAGGCCATCCAGCAGCTACAATTGGAGGAGTGGGGAATCAAACCTGGTTCTCCCAGATTAGAGACAGAGCACTTAACCACTACACCAAACTGGCTAGTAAGTAGCTTTAAAGAAAGGCAGTTAAATGTGCGGGGTGGGGGGTGGGATAAAAACTATGTGTCCCTTAGAATGCTTTGAGGTTTATAGAGGAATTCAAAAGCATCAGGACTGAAAAATAAACAGAGTAATCCACTATTTTGCATTGATTACGTTAGGAACAGTTTACACTGTTCTATTTCTACGGTAGAAGAGCTGCTCTGAATATGTATTTATTTACGTCATTTGTTCTCTGCCTTTCTTTCCAATGGGGACCAAAAGGTGGCTTACATCATTCATTCTGTCCTCACAACAACCCTGCGAGGTAGGCTGAGCTGAGAGAGTATGACTGGCCCAAGGTCACTCAGCACGTTTCCACAGCACGTAGGGATTCAAACCCAGGTCTCCCAGATATTAGTCCGATGCTCTTAAACACTACAGCACACTGGCTCTCAATATCATCTACATTTCTGCAGGAAGCCTGGCCCAAACTTTGACAAACACAAATCTATGATTAGTACCTTTCCCCCCGCATTATTTTTCAAAGTGGAATTTTCCTAACGGTATTAAAAACATGCTACATTTATATTTGGGGAAGCTGCAGCTTTCTCTCTCCCAGATAATCAATCTGTCAATTTCTCTCTCCTAGTCTCTATTCCCAGCCTTTTCAATCCACCAAGTTCGCATTGGTTTGCATAAGTAATATTGAAGCTTATTTCCACTTGTCAAAGAATGTTTTATTTGGAAACACAGACACCAAACTGCAGACTGTGGTGTTATGGAATAAAAGAGAATTGAAACTAAATGAAATAACGTCTCTGCATTTTAAACACCACCACCAAATTTAAAACAATGACTGACACTGGAGAAAGTTATCCTTGGTGTGACTCCTGCTATAGATAAGTCATTTTGAAGTCCACAATAACGTTGAGAGACTGTTTTAAAGAAGATAGCTGCAACTTGTAATTTTATTAAGACTGGTAGGACACAAAAATATGCAGAGGGCAGTAAATCTTAACACCTTTTTCACCTAATTGAAACTTAGTTGTCTTCTTTGTAGTACTGATAAAACCAAACGAGAATCCGTCACACAGACTAGAGAAAGTAAGATTCTACCTGAAAAAAACCTAGTGTTGCCACAGCTTCCAAAAAATTAACTAATAATCATAACTGCACACACATTGCATATACAATATATCCAGTGGTGTGCACCTTTTATGATTCTGTACAAGGAAAGAAAAATTTAAGAAATAGCAAAGGGGTATAGATAATCAATTTAAGAATTACAGCTTCCTTTCTAAAGCAAAAGTCTTGCAAATATGCTAGGAATGCCATGGAGAAACTACCAAAGTTGGGAGAGGGTTACTAAACTGCCAACAGTCACAAGAAATTAAAACAGATGATCCAGGAAGTAAGTGGACAAAGGTTCAAAGGGAGGTTATATTAGGTGAGTCAAAACTAATGACAGAGACCATGCAGCATAATGGGAGCCCTGGGTGGGTACAAGTTGTTGAGGCCCTTGAGGAATCTTTTAGAAACCTCATGTGAAAAAAAGGGATTTCCCCTCCACAGGGGCATTGAAAGCAGGAATCACTGCTAAATAGACTTTAATAGATGAATTTGACAGCCCAGAGTCTTTGGCTGTGGTCACACGGTCATTTTGATCGGGTTTCACGACTGTTTCCTCCCACTTTTAAAATCACTGACCAGATGGGCTGATCAACCTCCCACGCGAAAGCGGGCTCACTCCTGCAATGCTCCCGGTTCTCTCTCTCGTTTTCCTGCACCAGGAAAATCAAGTACTTTCCCGGTATTTGTGCTTTGCATCCACGATTTCGCTGATCTGGACAGTGATCTCTTGCAATGATTGTAATTAGGGTCGTCTGTCTGTCCTTTGCATGATGAGGGTTTTTTTCCAGCATCCGCCTTTGAGCGCATGAACAGTGACTGAATTCTACGTTTAAACATGCAAGCGCACATCCCCCCCTTCCGATTGGCCTGTTGTTTGGGTTGGTTGGGAGAAGAGACACAGAGCTTGTTCTCCTCTGCTCCGCAATTCTGGCCGAGGTGCGAGCGAAGCTTCCTTCTGCCCTGCCACCTCTTTGCAACTGCTGCCGTTGATGTGTGTGTGTGTGTGGCCAAGTGGGGGTGGTGATTCAGCTGTGTTTGTGCGCATGCACAAAGCAATTAAAAAAAAAACACCTCTCGCGGTTATCTGGACAGTGCCTGGCGCCTCATCACGCAATGCAAGTGGTTTGGGGAGGAATGTGTGATCATCCCAACCCGAAAAAAATATTCCTGGATCAAATTTATTGTGGGAATAAATTGTAAGAAGCTTGCCGTGTGACCACAGCCTTTCAGTGACAATAAATACTCTAATACTAGCGAGAATGGACAGGTGACAGGTAGCACCTATTTCCCAACCAACCTAGGAAATGTCTCCACTTAAATGTATAGGAGATCCTAGTTTATTTATTTATTTATTTATTACTTTAGACTTTATATCCCGCTCGAACCCCCTTTCTCAGGGGGTCTCTGAGCGGCTTACATATGGTGCTAGTCACACAAATAACCCTAACTATGGCCACAGAGTTTATGGGGGTGGGGTTTCCTACCGGCACCCCTGTGGTGGTGAGTTGACATGCTCGCTCTCGGCTCGGCGCTTTGCTTCGTTCCTGGTGGGCTCCATTTCGATCCGGCGGCAGTTCTTTCCTTCGGTCGCACGATTCACGCCTTCCTCTGGTTCCAGCAATGTCCTTCCGGCTCCGCTTTACGCCAGCGTCCAACGTCATAATGCGCCCGTCTCGCCGGCAGCCGCTCAGATGTCTCCTCCTTTCTGGCCAGCAGGGATTGCTCCCGCCACCGCTGCCGCCATCCCGCTGCGCCACGCCACCTCCGGTCTTCGGGCCGATGTTTCGCTGCCGCCGTTGTCCACCACACTAGGCAGGGTGCCCCCCACCCTACTAAGGGTGGGTACCCATTAATCTACTTGCAACAATTGCTTTTGAACCGCTGGGTGGGCGGGAGCTGGGATATAGGTCGAGAGCTCACCTCGACCGCGGTGGTGCTCGAACAGCCATAGTGGCTGCCGAGCGATGTTACTTAGTGCAGGTGTTTTACTGCCTGCACCACCACTCCCTAGTTGACGGTTTGTGAGCATTAACAAGAATATTAATTACAGAGTCAGAAAAATATTGATCTCTGATTTCAGCAACCAAGCAGTTAAGTGTAGGTTTTCCACCCCTGGATGGGGGCATCTCCTTTACAATCTGGTACCCAAGGGAGGTGGATAAACCTACCTTTTGACTCTGCAGGAGGACCTGGAACCAAATCTGCCTCAGACAGAAGGGAGTGACCAATATGCAATTGGAGTTGAATGTGACCAATTTGGCAACAACCCTCCCTATTAGGGGCAACAGGGGGAGGCATAGAATAGGGTCTGATTCCAGGTTAACTGAAAGGCGTCCCCCAGAGAGAATGGGTCCATGCTCACTTTGGAGCAGAAGAGGGGGGCTTTGGAGTTGAGCCTTGTGGCAAAAAGATCCACCATAGGGAAACCCCATTTTGCAAAAATGGAGTAGATAAAATCATAATGAATAGATCGCTCGTGCATGGATTCACCTAATCTTCTGAGTATATTTGCAGCAGTATTTTCCAAGCTGGGGATATGGATGGCCTGGAGGGACGTATGGTTTGCAGTTGCCCATTCCCAATGGCAGTGGCTGCCTGACACAAAGGGTGAGAGGCAGTACTCCCTGGTTTGTTGATGTAAAACATTGCCGTGGTGTTGTCAGTCTGAACTTGGACCACCTTCCTGTGCAGCAGAGCTGAAAAAGAGTTCAGGGCATAGCAAATTGCTCTCAGTTCTAACAGGTTAATATGTAGGCCCTGTTCAGTTCTGGAGTATCTGTCACTGACACATCTATCCCCACAGTGGGCACCCCAACCTGAGAGGGAAGCATGAGTAGTAACTTGGATTTGAGGAGATTGGGAACCAAAGGGAACTCCTGTCAGTGGGTTAGAGTCAAGGGTCCTGCTGAACTACTGACCTTCCACAGCCTGTAGTTCAGCGTCTTAACCACTTGAGCCACCACAGCTCCTTTATTGTTTCTATAATGGTGTGCATTTTTTCCTGTAAAGATGAATGACCTCGAGGAGAAAAGGTCTGAAGCACTGGGACATCTTATCCCTCTACTCACCGCATTGGCCTTCTGTATTGAATGCAAACAGGTCAGATGGGACTTGTATTGAGAAAGTGAATCCATTGAAGTTAATGAAAGCGTGGATGTCAAGGATTTCAACGCTCATTCTAGTTCCGGTATCAGCAACCTTAATGCCATCCTTGCAGAAACCTGTATGAACCGTCTCTTTGTTGAAAATGACCTTAAAAAATAGCAATAGGTCAGAGTTTAATGCACATGCTTAAACTGGGTTGATATGTAAATCTGTTCACAAAAACCTAACACAGTGGCTATGTTCCAGGTTCAAATGACTTAACGGTACAGCACCTATATATGCTGTGTAAAAGGTAAAGGTTCCCCTTGCTCAAAAGCCAGTCGAATCTGACTCTAGGGTTGCGGTGCTCAACTCCGTTTCAAAGCCGAAGAGCCAGCGCTGTCCAAAGACATTTCTGTGGTCATGTGGCCGGCATGACTAAACACCAAGGCGCACGGAACGCTGTTACCTTCCCACCGAAGTGGTACCTATTTATCTACTTGCAATGTCTTGCTTTCGAACTGCTGGGTTGGCAGGAGCTGGAACTAGAGACGGGAGCTCACGCCGTCATGCAGCACACCAGAGTCTCGAACTGCTGAACTACCGACCTTCCACAGCCTGCAGTTCAGCATCTTAACCACTTGAGCCACCACAGCTTCATATGCTGTGTACAATAGTGCAAAAATCTATGCAGCACTAGCAGAGCTATGCTGCATAAACGGTAACTTTCCCACCTTCCCCCTCCCACTGTGGTTTCCTCTAACCATTTAAACTGTGCCCCCATTGGTCACTGGATCCCACAGGAACACTGTGGTGGGGGATGTGGGGCACAGTGAGAAGGGGGAACTGGAAAAAAAATTACCTTCCCCCTCTTCCGTGAAGAAGAAGAGAAGAGATTGGATTTATACCCCGCCCTTCACTCCCCAAAGGTGTCTCAGAGCGGCTTACAAACCCCTTCCCCTTCCCCTCCCCACAACAGACATCCTGTGAGGTAGGTGGGGCTGAGCATAGGCGTAATCTT
>NW_015168837.1:8751-20728 GCF_001447785.1 Gekko japonicus
ACAGCTCTTATCAGAACTACGGCTTGCCCAAGGTCATCCAGCCAGGTGCAAGTGGAGGAGTGGGGAATCAAACCCGGTTCTCCCAGATTAGAGTCACCGCACTTAAATAAGTAGTGCAACTGGAAAGTAAACAGTGGAGGTTGGGATCCAAGTCATAGGGATTAGAGTAGGAGATAAAAGGCAAGCATTCTTTCAGTAGATATATCCCCCAAAGAGATGTATATGTACAGCATAACCTTTAATTGTTTTTTTAAAAAAAATATTTACACACACGAAACAAATGCCAACAATAAAACATAACAAAACAAACCCATGTGATGACCCCATACCCAGTATAAGAGATGATACCATCATGTTATGGTGATGTTCCAACAAAAACAAAACAAAAGAAAGACAATATATAAACCAATAAAAGAAAATCATGACTAGATAAAGAGGAAAAAAGGAGAAAAGGGGAGTGGGGGGTGTTTCTATCCATGGTGGCTGAGATTTTACATAATTTTCATTGATTCCATTTCTGAGAAATAGTATCCTCTAATATAACTATTCAATGCCTTATTCAAATTTTCAGGTAAGGGTCTCCATCCATTAAAGAAAATTCTTTAATGAGCTACAGTCTGGAAATTCCATTATTAATTGGTTCATTTGGTCTTAGCGTGATAAAGCAGAGTATCAGATTAGAACCAGTACTATCCTGGTTCGAGTCCCTATTTTCACCTGAAGCTCATTGGGTAATCTTGAACCAGGCATTCTCTTTCAACATAATGTAACTCACAGGTTGTTGTGAAGAGGCATCAGGAGAGAGGGACCATGTAGATGTCCCTGACCTCCATGGAAGAGGGGTAGCACAATAATCTAATGGTGTAATTACAATGTTTGCTGTTGTTCTCGTATTGCAGAAGGGCCCAGCCATGTGTTACCTTATTAGTTCTCATCCCGTTGTAGATTTGGCTGCTTAGTATTACTTCCATATGGTTGTAGTTTACAATGATGGATCTGGAACATGACTCATTATTAGCTGGATCGCAGAAGTAATTATTCACCAACACACTGAAGTTCCCATGTTTCTTCACAATCTCTTGTACCAGGACATAGGTGCAGTTATCATAGAAAGTGTAATTAGTGCCATCAAAAGTCTCATAGTGAGAATTGTCCCAACCACTGCAGATACCTATAACAGAGAAACCAAAAGATCAAAAAACAATTCGCCTGTGTCTGTATCCACCAGGCTGTAGGCTCAGTTACATTTGCAGTCCGTTGTGCTTCCTGAAAACAATTTCTGAGGGATAGAGGACCCTCTAGAGTAGGGATGTGCATTCGGTTCATCCGAACTGAATGCACCCCCGAAAATGGCCCATTCGGACCCCTTTCGGGCTGCTGCAGGCCGATTCAATTCGGCCCCATTATATCCTATGGGCCATTGAAGTCAATGGCGAAAACATAGGGCATATTCTAGGGGCTGGAGGGGAGGGGGTTTGAGGGAGAGGCTCCAAACTCGCAGGATAGCTGCTGGAGCCTCTCCCCAAGATACCAACTAAGTTTGAATAACATTGTCCCACCATAGAGAACAATGGAATAGGGGCAATCTGTTTGAGGGCCTGTAGAATTGGACCCCCTGGTCCAGTGCTCTTGAAGCTACCTACGAGTTTGGAGCCTCTCCCTCAAGCCCCCTCCCCTCCAGCCCCCAGAATATACCCTATGTTTTCACCATTGACTTCAATGGCCCATAGGATATAATGGGGCTGAAATTGACATTCGGCTGGCCGAAAGACTCCCGAATGGCCCATACTGACGAAACTGACATGCGGGAGTCTTACTGCCGGCCGAAATTGATTCTGCCCGATTCGGCCGAATCCGAATGGGCCGAATTAATTTTTTTTTGCAAACCCCTACTCAAGAATAGTACAGGAGGTGTATGAGAAGAGAGCCACAAAAGGAAGGGTGAATTGGTAGAAACTGCCTCCCTTCTTGTGCAAGCAACCCTTCACACTTGACTTGTGAAAGAGCAGGTTTGGATCCAAGCCCTGGAGAGCAATTCTGACCATACTTAAGGCAATGGAAATTTATTCAGTAAAATTGTTAAGTCACCAAGTTGCTCTGTCTATTAATATTCAAGGACATCATACTGATGTGTTGCATCTGTAAGAAAGGCTTATTATTTACTGAGAGAACGCTTCCATGAATGAAAAGAATTAATGGCAGGCCCCGGTCACATGGGCGGCTCTTTGCGCCAGTGCAATTAGACCCGCCAGAACGCGATCAGACGCAATGGCGGCACACTGCGGTTTTGGCCATCAGCGCCTGAGCATCAAGGAGGACAGCCGGGGGGAAAGCCACATGCCGGCACAATCACACGGAATGATTCCGTCTGCAGCCCATGGCAAACCATTTGGGAGTACATTTGTTGAGATACTTTTTAACTGCACAGCTTTGGCAGCACGCCACAGCTTGGCCACGGGCGCGCCACGCTTGCCAGATGTTGTGGTGTGATCGCACCCTGAATATCCCCCCAGCATTTGTAGCTCTCCCATGACAAATTCGGCATGTGAACGGGGCCACAGTAATATTTAGTGCCTGCCGCCCTGCACACTCAGATGTGGCTGATGATACTTGAAGGCAGAGCTGCTGAGAGCCACCATGGGCCCCTGGACAAAGATTCCTTCTGGGCCCCCTCATATGACCCTGATCCCAACTATATATCAGAACAAAACAAATACCTTCGCTGGCTCTTATGACACATCTATAATAATAAAAGGATCCACATATCCATCTGTCCGGCCAACTGTGGCAGGCGTAGCTTATCAGAAAATACAACTAGGGATCTCAGAATTGGCCATCAATTTCAGGATGATCATGGGAGTTCGGAGGCCAAAAATGAAAGGAACTGGAATATCCTGGCCCAGGTTATCTCCACACACACACCATGCTATTTGCAATGGAAGCTAAGCTTGTGTAGTGGTTAAAGTGTCAGACTAGGATCTGGGAAACCAGGACAGATAAAGAGTCGACAATGAAAAATAAAGGCAGGGGGAGAGAAAAATCAGATGGGACAGATGAATGACAGCTCATGAAAGGAAGAGAGCAAAACAGAGGATGAGAAAAGTGTGGAAAAGAGTCGGGGGGGATTAGGAAAACACAATGGAAGGTTTTATTTGGGGAGGGGAGGTTGCTACCCCACTCTAATGGGGTGTCAAATAAAAGGCCCAGGAGCCGGAATGGCCAATGCCCCGCTCAAGGCTCTTATGCGGCCCATGAGCCGGGGCGGATGAAGGCTCACTGGTGCCCTAAGCACTGACCAATCTCGGTGCCCCCCCTGCTTTCCACACTGACCCCAGTCCGTTTCAGTTGTTGACCTGCCTGACCAGATATACAATGCAGGTTGCAGCAATACAACAATTTATTCATATGATAACACAACAGACTGTACAAACTAAGCTTTTTCACCCTTTTCCCAACTTTGTGGTGCCCCCTTTGTCCCTGGTGCCCTAAGCACGTGCCTAGTCTGCTTCATGGTTAATCCGACCCTGTTGTCCTGGAGGGTTCCCTGCCTTCAGCACTGTCCTCTGAGGAAGCACAGGGGTTGCCGTTGGAAGAGGAAGGTGCTAACAAGTGATTCTGTCAACTTGCTCCATTCACGGAAGCACTGGCTCCAGTCCATTGGTGATCCTATGCAATCTTGTAAGCAAATTATTGGAACCTAGTATTAAAATACACATTCTTTCTCTTGCATTTGTATTTTACTTACATGTGCAGTCATAGTGGTAGGTACAGCCATCGTCATGGTTTATTTTTACGGGTGGGAGTCCATTTGCACATGTTATCTTGTCTACAGGTTGGGGAAGCACAACAACAATTCTGTTGTTCCCTTCACAAGTTGCCATACTGCAATTGTTGTACATCCAAGTTTCATTGGTCTGGAGGAGAATCACAGGAGATTTATTCTAAATGATTATGCTTATAGTAAGAAGTCTCTCTCTTTTATTGATACGGTCATTGACCAGCATAAACATATAATACCTTTCACGCAACATCTGGGAAATCTTATAGCCAATATGTACACATCGGTAATTAAACCACTAGAACAGTTAAAATTTGGATACACTACACAATATCACTTGGAGTATTTTATACGCGACTGATTAAAAAATCCTGCACTGTAAGCTGTGACTACTGGGTTGACACCTCCGAGGAGCATTTTGCAGAACTCTGTATCAGAGCGACCCTGATATTTCTTCAGAAGGGGGGAAATCATGTTTATACGGATTTCGTGATAAAAACGGCAATGTAATTAGACATGTAAGATTGTTTCAACCTCACCTTCCCCACAAGGACAAACCCTCTCATGCATGGGAGTCCTTCTAAACCGCCCATCTAACACTGTGGAGGGGAATGCTCACCATCTGACTAGAGAAAATGCCCTCCGTTGGGCCGGAATCGCCAGCTGAAAAAGGTACATCACTGGTAAAGGTAAAGGTTCCCTTGCTCGAAAGCCAGTCGGATCCGACTCTAGGGTTGTGGTGCTCATCTCCGTTTCAAAGCCGAAGAGCCAGCGCTGTCCAAAGACGTTTCCGTGGTCATGTGGCCGGCATGACTAAACACCAAGGCGCACGGAATACTGTTACCTTCTCACCGAAGGGGTACCTATTTATCTACTTGCAATTTCTTGCTTTCGAACGCTGGTGCTACCTTATATTTTGTGTGTTCTGCAGCCAATAGTAAGAAGTCCTTTTTTTCTGTTTCAGAAAAGAAGGAATATTTGGATTTCGGGATTTCTCCATATGTGCCTCTGTGGGAGCCAGCAGCAAAAATTAAGATCTGTAAGGGGATTTTTGAGATGGAGCGTTCTGTGGTCATTACTCGTGCTCCCAATGCAATGTGAGCACTATGCCTGGAAAAGTCAGATATCTACTGGGATATTCTGGCAACAGGACTGGAGTTGAAAGGGATAAAAAAAATTGCATAATTGGCTTAGTTATACATAAGTATTGTCTTGTCATTGTCATCCCTGGTCAAACAAATTCCACAGGGTTTGAGACACTATATAAACCTGCAAACTTGTTTATTAAGGTGGTAGTGGGTGCATATGCAACAATGATACCTTGGTCTTTAGAAACGATTGTTTGCTTTGCAGCCCAGACTTCAAAAGTCTCCTACACAGACTGCATAATATATACCAGAGGATGCAGAGCTGGCCACAAGCACAGATGGCTTTGAAGGTGAATAAAGGGAACCTCCACATTCAGAGACAGTCGCTTTTGAATATAAGTGCTAGGAGGCAACATCAGGGGAAGGCCTCAGACTACGCTCTGGTCTCGGCCCTCCAGAGTAGCTGGTTGGCCAGTGTGTGAGACAGGATGCTGGACTAGATGGACCACTGGTCTGATTCAGCAAGGCTCTTCTCATGACCGTTTCTGCATGCTTACCTTGTAAAGTCAAATGTGGTGTTCTAATGCTCTGATGCAGCTAAGGAGATCCTGCATGTGTATCACTTGCTGATCACAAACCATGAATGTACATTGACTACACATCCAATTGTGGATTGTATGTTCTCGTCCTCCCTCACTGCACTGTCTGAAGTGGGATGTACATTTGAGTGCATATTCAAATGCACATAACGCATCCACATTTTGCTGCAGCTAAGTATGCGTAAGTGCCTTTCTGAAGTATAGCAAGAACTGGATTAATACGTAATGGATGCCATATTATCATTAAATGGATGGATTTACTTATTTGCATGCATCTGATTACTTCTGAATACTCTTTTAGCGCTGTTTACACTTTTCATAAATTACATTCATCTACATGACACATGAAATAAATTAACATTACAGAAGAAGAAGAAGAAGAGGATGATGATGATGATTTTGGATTTATACCCCACCCTTCACTACCCAAAGGTGTCTCAGAGTGGCTTACAAACTCCTTTCCCTTCCCCTCTCCACAACAGACACCCTGTGAGGTGGGTGGGGCTCAGAGAGCTCTGACAGAAACTGCTCTTTTTCAAGAACAGCTCTGACAGAACTATGGCTTGCCCAACGTCATCCAGCCAGGTGCAAGTGGGGAATCAAACCCGGTTCTCCCAGATTAGAGTCCGCGCACTTAACCCCTACACCAAACTGGCTCTCATAATGCATGTAAAGGCTACAGCATGTAAACAGAGACAGGTACAGTGTGGCATCAGTGAACTATCATAAAACAAGAAGAATCCTCAAACTACTATAGTGGTGTTCCAAATTTACTAGATCCATCCAGAGAAAGTCCGCCCCCCCCAATTTATTAACCCTTCTTTGGATAAATTGTGTCAGTGATGGACATACAAAACCCCCCCCAGTAAAACTGAATTACCTGTCTAGGTGGATTAGCATTAGGGCAACCTTGTACAGGTGTTGTTGGGATTACCACCGGTGCAGTTGATGGAGCTGAAGAGGTGCGTCCCACAGTTGACGGTATTAAAAATGTGGGTGTGGGGGTTGATGGGATAGATGACGGCCATACAGTTGTAATGGATGGAGTTGGTGGATGGGAAGGAGTTGGTGAAGGGCATGGTCCTCGAGATCTCTGGACTTCACAATTTTGATCACAAATGGCATAAAACGTACATCCAGAACTATCCGTTTTGTTATATATTACTTCCCCTATTGAAAAGGGGGGAAAAACACACACACAAAATGACTAGTTAAACAATGTGTTTGAAAACTGTAAACCAAACAATGCCAGAACATATGGATATCCGTGCCTCCTTATAGTTCACTTATTTATGGTCACAACTATACGGAGTAGATGGGATCAGCATAGGGACCCCCAGGGGTCATTTCGTAGAAAAAGAGCTCATTAGCATAACTCATTAGCATAACTCATTTGCATATGCCACACCCCCTGACATCACCGGAGGTGTGACAGAAGGCAACACCGACCGCTCAGGCTCCACTGGACTGTTTTGGATTGCTAGCTATTGGGGGGGGGGGAGAACGTGGAGATCTGTCCTCGCAGAGGAGGGAGAGCTTGTACCTGAATAAAACTTGGTCTTAAAGGTCCCACTGGACTGTTTTGGAATGGGGGGCTGGGGGCTCTGCAGCTTACCTGGCTGCTTCTTGCTCTGACTGAGGGCTGCTGGGAGCAGGGGGTGGGGCTTGTTGCATGTGCCCGCCCCCTGGGCTCTTTACTGCCGGAGCTCCGCTCCTGTGTGCTCCTGCAGGAAATGACCCCTGGGGACCCCCTTTTTGTTCTCTCCCCATATGTCCCTCGGCCAGTTACTCATGCATGACTTAGCAACGAAGTGGATAGCTGTATATTTACATGGGGGATGCAGATGGGCCTTCTACTGAAAGTAATGGTTAACACACTGCATTTGGTGTGATAGCTAATTGACAACCATGAAAGGGACGTCCTGTGCTGTTGTCCTCCCACAAATGCAGATTTGCCTGTTGAGGTCACGGGTTGAATCATGTCTAACATTTTTATACCAGATTTCTATAAAACACTCAGAGAAACATACAATAAAATAATGAAACTACAGACTGTCAATAAGCACTTTTCTGCCCAAATAGTAGCGGGGATGGTTTTACACCCATCCCCCTCAGCAAACTGGAGGCACCAGACTTTGGGGGTGGAGAATAAGGCTGCCTCAAGCAACGCAGCTAGTGAGAAGGCTGAAAACAGAACGGTCTTTAAAGCTGTCCCCTCATGGTTTGGTGTACTTTTTTGATATGGAACTACCTATCTGTCAGACTTGGGCCTGGTTTTATGGTTACTGATCTCTGTATTGCTAATTTATTTATTTATTTATTAGATTTTTTTTTTATCCCGCCCTCCCGCCGAAGCGGCTTATTTTCGCTTTTGTATTCTCGTGCTTGGCACATCTGGTTTTGTTCTGTGCCCCACTGCTAGCCCTCACTGACATGGCATTCCAAGGGGGGGAGTGAGTGCGAGTCTGATTGTCTGTAGGTACTAGGATGCACCAATTGCAATTCTTCCTTTTTACGCAGCCCCCAGGAAGCTCTCAGGTTTCTCATGAGAACCGACCTTGGGAGAGATAAGACTATGGACATAGCTAGATGGGTTGCTTAACTTTCATGACCTGGAGAAATGCTTGAATGTGTGACGTATGCATGGAATGTGGGAACCATCTTTATTATCAATCTCCTGAGCTACCATCCCCAGTCCTGACAAAAGCGTTTGTCTCTACAGTCAGGGCTATTTTGGGGCAGGAATGCACAGGAACGGAGTTCCGGCTGGCTCCTGAGTTGGCCACACCCAGCAGGAACTCATTAGCATAATAGGCCACACCCAACAGCAGAAACTCATTAGGATTGGCTACATTAGGGGTGTGTGGCCTAACATGCAAAGGAGTTCCTGCTGCAATAGAAGGCCCTGGGTTTTGACAACAAACAAGGTAAACAGAATAACAAGCAAAAGGTGGGTGTGGCTGGATGACCACACTTCTGGTAACATGGGGGTGCAGCCTAATGTGCTAATGAGCTGTGCTGTCAGGGGTGTAGCCTAATATGCTAATGAGTGTCTGCTGCTGGGTGTGGCCTATTATGCTAATTAGTTCCTGCTGGGCTTTTTCTACCAAAAAAGCCCTGTATATATATATATTAAAAAAAACCCTGGAACATTTACCCTGCATGATGTGCGGGGGATGGAGCTGATGGGCAACATCTCTCTGCAAAAATTCAGTGTGGGTGAGGAAAAGAAGGCATGGCCTGTGGCCACGCTGAGCATGAAGACCGGGTAGATTGTCCAAATGCTTCCAAACCCAATGGACAGCCTTTAAGAGAGCCCATACAATAGAGGGAGGGAGTTTAATATTTAATAAAACCTAGTTTAACTCGTTGCTTTTCCCCTTGTGTCTTCATTTTGGGGTATGGGAACAAAAATAATAATAATTCTAAAATGGTAGTCCCAACCTGCCAGAAGTTAAATAAAAAGGATAAATAAAATCATCTCTATCAGCCAGTTCAAACTATACAGCCAGTCACCATGACGGACTTCCTTGGGTGAAAGTAGTCTATGCTTGAACCTGCTCTGAACATGAGCACACAGTCAAAGAAATATGTAAAACAAAACATGGCATTTGACAATCACATAGAGAGAAACTCACCAGGAGAAAATAGAGCACTGGTGTTCCCGGACACGTGGCAGAAACACGGAGTTACTCCGCTTGAAGTGATTGATACATAAGCTGAAGGACTAGTCGTTGCAGTTTTGGTTGTTGAGGCTGTCGATCAGATGGCAGAGTACATGTAAAATAAAGGCAGGGCATGAGAACGGGGCCAAACAGAGGTTCTACTACTAGATGTTATACTGAACATTCTAAAAATTTATGTGTCTTAAGTGCCACCAAGTCGCAGCAGTATCATGGTGACCCCGCGGGGTTTTCTAGGAAAGGAGCAAACAGTGGTGGTTGGCCATCAGGCTTACCAAGCACTTACAGTGATTCGGCGGGGGACACAGACTTCTTCCCAGAACCATTCCTGCGCAGGTAGCAGACGCGCCGCACCATGCCGTTGCCAGGAAGTGACACTGGGCGACGCTCTGGGAATGGGGCTTGAAACTCGGAACCATTGAGTTTTCAGCCCCATTGCCAGAGCGTCGCACAGCGTCACTTCCGGGGGACGGCATGGTGCGTTACAGGGAGGAATGTTCTGGCCGGGGAGCATGTGTCCCCCACCGGATTGCGGAAAGTACTTGGGAACCCTATTTGCCATTGCCTGCCCCTGCATACCAATCCTGAACTTCCTTGGTGGTTTCCCATCCAAATACTAGGCCAGGGCCCTGATGAGCTTCTGAGAGCTGACAAGATCAGCGAGCCTGGGACATCCAGGTGAAGACATTCTAGATACTTTGGTCTGCATTATTACTGCATTAGTACTCCACTTTCTGTCCTCATAACTTTACAAAGCACTATCCTAGCCATATTTACTCAGAGGTCATACTGCATTTCATCACAGATCTCTAGCTAAGTAAAGAGGTAAAGGCTTCCCTTCCTCGAGTCCTCGAGGCTTCCCTTCCTTGAGTCCGACTCTAGGGTTGCTGTGCTCATCTCCGTTTCAAAGCCGAAGAGCCAGCGCTGTCCGAAGACGTTTCCGTGGTCATGTGGCCGGCATGACTAAACACCAAGGCGCACGGAACGCTGTTACCTTCCCACTGAAGTGGTACCTATTTATCGACTTGCAATTTCTTGCTTTCGAACTGCTAGGTTGGCAGGAGCTGGAACGAGAGACGGGAGCTCAGTCCATCATGCGGCATCCCTGGGTCTCGAACTGCTGAACTACCGACCTTCCACAGCCTGCAGTTCAGCGTCTTAACCACTTGAGCCACTCTAGCTAGTTTTTACTTATTTTCATTTATTGTTTGTCTCCCTCACTGGGACTCAAGATAGATCACAGCCATTCAGCTTACTGATAACAAATTTGACACTATTTGAATGATAACAACATTTGACGCAAATAGTAAAACAACTTAAAGCAGTAAGGCTTGGATTGAAGGACTAGGGGGGGAAAGCACATAATTCCTAAAAAAGGTGACCTCCTGAAATGACTCATTAACACCAAGGCTCTATTCCCTCTACAAGAATGCTCTCCTGAAAAATTCTGCTTTGCACATTTTGCAAAATGACAGAAGTGTGGGGGACTTCCAGATAGCCCCAGAAAAACTGTGTAAGGGCATTTGAAGAGTCCTGGGCAGCACCTTCAGAACACTTTGCTCTGGTGAGCAAACCTCTCCCAAAAGAACATAGGTGCTCACCATGAAAGTATCCCCGCATAACTAACACCTTGTAATGAGTGTTTCTCGCCTTTGTAAGATAACTGAAACATCACTGACCACCTGCTTAGGATACATCGCAAAGATCTCGGGAGTGAAACACATTGGATGCATCTCCACTATTTCAAAAGGGGAAAATTAATACATTCAACTACACTATCAATCTGATAGATTGACAAGAGGAATACAAAACACTTCTCATTTGTCCTCTGATCATTAAAATATATACGGAACAAGACATAAGGGTAGTTTTAGTAAATCTTATGTAATACATGGAAATCTGGAATTTGTTCACAGAAGTAAGGAATTAAGGGTGGTTAAACATATTCCAGTACTTGGACTAAACAGTGAAGTGGAAGATGATGATAAGATGCCAGTAGATGTATTTACAGAAGACAGAAAAGACAAAGTTTCAGTGATTACAGGTTTAGTAGAAAACAAAGGGAGAGGAAAAGAACTCTTTCCAAAAAGGTAGCTAGAGACTTGACTTGTCATATCATACCTTCAGTTGGAATCGGTGCAGTTGGTTTGGATACAGGTGTTGACTGTACAGATGTGGCTTTTGAGGTGGAGACGGCTGCTGAAGTAACTGAGACTGGTGTGGTGATTTGGACGGTGGAAGGAGCGCTTGTTAGACCGGGGGTGGTGCCCGGTGTGCTTGCTGGTGTTCTCGTGCTGGTGGCAGTCGTCGTTGTTCCGGGGGTAGTTCCCGGGCGGCAGTGTGTATAGTCGCAGCAGTGCATTCGCATCTGGTAGTTCAAACACATCCCGGACTTCCCTTTCTGTTGGTTGTTACTGCAGAGCAGGCCGACTTTGGTGTCGCACTGCACTGTCTGCCCAAGTACAGCAATGTCAACATCAGGGTAGTCTTCTGCCCGGCACTCTACGTATTGAGGGTTCGTGCAGACCTTTTCCCCATGTTTTCGGATGTTTGTGATGGTTTCATCGTCGCCGCTATCTAGGTCAGATGTTGGTTGGGACACATCAAACCATTTGGTCCAGGAACATTCAGGCTGGCAAATAGTGGAAGTGGCTTCACTGATCGCAGGTGAGGTAGAACCTGATGGCGGGACAGTCCTGGTTGTGATGAGGGAGCTGGTGGACACTTGAGGTGTGGTCCCCTCAGTTGCTATCGAAGCCGTTGGTTTGGATACGGGTGTCGATTTCACGGACGTGGCTGCTGCGGTGGAGACGGTTGCCGAAGTGACGG
>NW_015168837.1:22644-35582 GCF_001447785.1 Gekko japonicus
ACTCTACGTACTGAGGGTTTGTGCAGACCTTTTCCCCGTGTTTTCGGATGTTTGTGATGGTTTCATCGTCGCCGCTATCTAGGTCAGATGTTGGTTGGGACACATCAAACCATTTGGTCCAGGAACATTCAGGTTGGCAAATGGTGTGTTCAGTGCCCTGGGATGTCATGGATATTGAGACAGTGGGTGTCGTTACTCCATGCGATGTGGTAATGGGCGTTGGTGATGACATGCCACATGGTGCGTATATGCAGCATAAAAACTTGATCTGGTAATTGTAGCAGATTGGTGGTGTTTGATCTTTGTTATTGCATATTAATCCACTGCTTTTGGTACACTGTATATTTTGTTTCAGGTATTCTACTTTTATGTTGGGGAATCGTTCAGCTCTGCATTCTACTTCCTCTGGAAGTTTACATACATTGTGTCCCTTGGCTCTAATATTATCCGGTGTTTCATAATCTCCGTTGTTTTCTCCAAATGTTGGATAGTTGAGATCATACCATTCTGACCATTCACATACTTTATGGACACATGCTGTTGTTCCTGGTGGTGTTGGTTCTGTATTAAATAATAAGTTTGGTTTAGTTTTTTCAATCGTCATATTTACGCTTTTTTGTAAAAAAAATTTACTCTGTTTTTAAAAAATTAGTCTTTCTGATTTTATGCATTGTTATAGATGGTAATGACAATGTTTTCATATATTTATGAGAAACTATTCCAGCTGCATTATGTATGTAATCACAACACTATTTTTGTATTTGAGGATCAAGCTAATAACATCTCTAGCTTTTCAATGATTTACATATGATGAGTGGAGTTTTATCTCTTTTCCTGCACTCCATTTTTCTCTCCCCATAGGTTCTCTTGAAGCTGGTAGGTTGGGAAACATAGAGGCAGTGTTCCTTCTAAGGATGAGTTAGTGTAAGCTAGTTTACAGTTTCTTAGCCTCTGACTCACACATTTTTGTCTTAGCTCAGGAAGGATACCTCCAGAGCAAACTAATTGATGCAGGAGCCAAATCGCTCACTCACAACTTTAATGCCAGTCGCTCTCTAGGTAGAATTTTTGCTCACAATACTCCACGGCTTAGAGGGAGCACTGGAGCCAACATATTGATTATCTAATTTTATCAGCCAATGGTGATGCAGCATCTCTGGGGAGAGTTTGAGTTAGAGAAAACGGTGCAGGGTGAAGAGACAACTTTTCAGTTCTGCTTTGCAATCCTAGTCTGAATTTCAGCCTCTCACAGAATGGCTAGTGTTTACCTATGATCCCAAAAGGGTTCTTCTAGCATCTTACTTAATTTAAGTCTCAGTTGGTAATGGCCTCTCAGCTTATGGTATTTCTGAATTATTTGTAATTTAATGCATTACATAATAAACCTATGCCGTTAACTTGTAAGTTTCACTCACTCATGAGAAAGTTTCAGATATTTTAAAATGCTGCATGTTTATTTTGTTGCTATTATTTGGCATCAGCTGTTCCAGCAAGTAGGACACGGGCAAGTTCAACCACGATTTGTCCTTTCATCCAAACGAATGTATGGTGGTTTGTGTGTTGTCATGAAACCAGAATCTCAAGGAGTGTTTCCAGGTTGATTTTAAGAACAGTTTTGCAAAACGGAGAAACCATCTATTTGTACCATAGCAACTTGCTGCAGGAACGTGCTGATCTCCTGTGCACCGATAACTCTGGCTATTTGCCACCTGTTGACAGGCTGAGGAATCAGAGATGCCGGGATCTGGCAACTAGGCACAAGGAGGCACGCTTGCAGCGGTTGGCGATCATTAAGGCCAGATTACTAACAGAATCAAGGACTTTGCGAAGCCGTGCTAATGAGATAACGACCCAGCACGCTATTTGAACAGACCGCTGGCTGCTAGCAAACTGTGCTGGCAAACTTGTCAGTTGGACCAGAAGCTCTGCACCTCTGACTCTGTTTGGCTCTTGACTGATTTTCCCGGTTCCTGACTCCAGTCCGCATTTTGACAACCCCCTCTGGCTCTTGATCCTTGGCTATGCTTCCTGACTACGATACTGGCTTTTTTTTGTTCTTCTTTTTGTGAACACTACGGCTTGGCTTTGTGTGCTTGGGACTTTTGCTCGGACTCTCTTGATCTCTCTGGCTTGACTCTTGGACTGGACTGTAAACTCTCCCTCTCTGCCTTGCCCCACTGGCCCTGTCGTGACACCTAGTTATCAGGTGAGATAAAGGACCCATAGAGCCCCACCTGGCAGTACACAACTGACGACTCTACGCATGTTGCTGGAGAGACACAGATTGAGCTTTAGCTGGCATTGCTGATCCCTGCGTGACTACCTGGGTGACTCTAGACCACCAGCCTCATCCATAGGCACGAATGTTCTACAGAGGTTTGCTGCTTCTGCCGTTTCTGCTACAGCGTTTATTGTGGACCTTTTATGGTAGTAATTACATCGTTCTGTAGATGTTTCCTTTTAATTTGACTAGTTCCAGGGCTTTTTTTGGTAGAAAAAGCCCAGCAGGAGCTCGTCAGCATAATAGGCCTCACCCAATAGCAGAAACTCATTAGCATATCACACCACACTCTGACAGCATGGCTTATTAGCATGTTAGGCCACACCCCATGCCTTCCCTTGGCTTGCCCCCCCCTTGAAGGGAAGGCTGTGGCTGTGGGGAGCCTGGGCAAGCTGGCCCTCGGAAATGCCGGGGAAGGCATGGGGAGGCATCTAAATGCCTCCCCGATCCTTCCAGGGGGCCCCCTGGCCCGCCCACCTCGGAGCCCCCTCCAGGCCTTCCCTTTGTAGCCAGGCACGTAGAGGTTTTGGCTGTAGTGGGCATGGCCAACTCTGAAGCCAGCTGGAACTCCATTCCTGCACGTTCCTGCCCCATAAATAGCCCGGACTAGTTCCATACAGGTGAAATAACTGATGAGCATGGCATTTCCCCCCCAAAGAGCTTTTAATTTGGGGGAATTCTGTACAAGAAGCACCCTGCCACTCATTGACAGCTTGGGAGGGGAAAAAAGGCCCTGGACAATGGCTCTGCTCCCTGGCCTTACCGACCTTACCCTCACAAAGGAGGGAAGGAAGGAAGGAGGGAGGGAGAAAGCAGCAGCTGGCACCTCTTGCAGCTCTGCCGGGCCCCGGTGCATTTGTCTGCATGCCCTGCTCAGCTCTGCTTGAGTGACTGTATCGGCACACATCTCATCTGGTCCCCGGATCATCTTCCCCAAACTACACATGGCTCACCTAGGCTGGTTACTGCCTCACCTGGGCTAGGGCACCTATGGCTCACTCAGGCCAGGGTGCTGCCTTCCCCAGACTGTAAACAGGCTGGCCTACGTCAGGGCAGAGCATTCCCTGGGCTGTGCAAAGCTCACTTGAGCCATGCACTGTCTTCCACGGGCCATGTGCTGGCTACGCACAGTTTGCCTGGGCTGGGCACCACCTTTTCCAGGCCACACATAGCTCCTCTAGCCTGGGCTGGACCAGTTCAAGTGTGTCTGTGTGTGGGGGGGGAGCAGATCATAGGTTCATGGGGAAATTCTCTGATGGCTATAATGGCCAGTCCACACATATTGCCAATTGATGGCTTCGTATCACCTGTCAAAGACCACCTAACAAATGGCACGATCACCTGAAATCAGAATTCCCTTGTACTAACTGGGCAACTATAATACGACATCCTCACAGTGCCTTAGATCTCTGATCTCCTCAAAGCCCTAAAGGACAGCATCTCAGAGGGTGTTGGGGGGCAACCTCATCAATGGCTCCAGAGAGATGGAGATTCCAGTCCTCTATCAGCTCATCTAATGAGGCACTGGAAGGCATCGGATCCCGCAGAGCATTATGGAAACCAACTGGATCCATTTGTCTCTGCAGGCAAACATAAATTAGCTCGCCGCCTAGATGAGGAGGGGTAGGAACACCCAGCTGGGCCTTCAAAACCAAGTGGTCAGACCATGGCACTTCCTCCCTTGAAGTCAGATCCACATCTATCCCCATACCAAAAAATCAAATCCAACATGTGGCCCACTTAAGAGCCAGTTTGGCGTAGTGGTTAAGGGCGCGGACTCTAATCTGGGAGAACCGGGTTTTCATTCCCCACTCCTCCACTTGCACCTGGCTGGATGACCTTGGGAAAGCTGTAGTTCTGATAAGAGCTGTTCTTGAAAAAGAGCAGTTTCTGTCAAGAGCTCTCTCAGCCCCACCTACCTCCCAGGGTGTCTGTTGTGGGGAGGGGAAGGGAAAGGAGTTTGTAAGCTGCTCTGAGACACCTTTGGGTTGTGAAGGATGGGGTGTAAATCCAATCTCCTCCTCCTCCACTTGGTGTGTGGGACCTGATACAAATTGGGTTCGTCCCAGTGCTGCCATGGAAGACACCAGATCTGAAGCCTGAGTGGAGGTTGCAGCCTCATCGACGTGGACAATTGAAGTCCCCAAGATTTAAAATTTTGGGGAATTCCAAGGTGCACCCAGCTACAGCCTCCAAGAGGCCCAGCAGGCTGTTGGCTGGTGCACTAGGCAGTCGGTACACTAGGCAGACAGCTAAGGTAACCTCCCTGTCCCACACAAGGCCGACACAATCAATGTTGGAGACTTTTGGGGTGGGGAGTGGTTTGAAGGAGAAATCCTCCCAGATGAGTAAGGCTACCCCACCTACCCCCTGCCCCCGAGTTTGGGACTGATGAAGGACTGAGAAACCTATGGAGGGGGGTCAGTTCTTGCAGTTGTGTGTGTGTGTGGCATTTTTGGGCAGGGAAATAGCAAGGGGGAATTGAACGAATCTCTACTCAGTCACAAGTATTTTTAGGACAGTGAGTTCCAGTCACAGAACGCCAATGACACAGCAACTTTCAGAGTGATCTTTTTTCATATATCTCAATGCTGATATGAATGTGGCATGGTCAGTATTATATAACATGCGCAATGTTTATTCGAACAAATACCTGCTCCACTTGTAGATGGAATGGTAGTAAACGTAAATGGTGGCAGTGTGGTGGTAAGTCCTGCGCATTTGTAGTCAGCTCGATGGATTGTTCCATTAACATCACAGGTTGCCGTTATGCACCAACCCAGACCATCTGTGGTGTTGTAAATGATTTCCTTGTAGATATATTCCCTTCCTTCGTAATGGCAGTAGCATGCTGAAATTTAGAGGAAGAAGGATGACTTTAGTCAGGCATCATCCTATGATACAGTTACTCAAGTTGCCATTCACAAATCTCTACCAATTACCTTGATCATTGAAGTTGCACTCTATCCCTTCACTGGTGCATGTACTGTAAGAAAACAACAACAACAATAAGACCTGTGAGAATGAAGATCCACAAAAAGTATATTCCTGCTTCTGCTTAGTTCCTTCTACAGCTTCATTTCACTGGGGATGGATTCTACAGAAGCAAGCAGAAGGTGCTTTTCTCCCCTCTTCCCCCGTAGCCCCCTGAAATCTCTGCAAAGCTGATGTTCAGAATCATCAGAGCCCTCTGGATAAAATGCCATGAGGCATAGTGCCACTGCTGTAAAGGAGAATCGGGTGACATTGTGCCCACTTCACTCTTGAGCCAATGGAGCTAGGGTTGTGCAAAAACAACAACAACAACCAAAAAAAAAACCCGGTATTTTTCGGGTTCAGATTATTGAACCCCCAAAATATAGGCATTTCCCAATATTCTCAAATCCCAATACCAGTATAGTATTTGGATTCAGTAAATATTCTGGAAAGCTGAATTTTTCTGGTTCCATTATGCCTCGTGGGGACCAATATAGTCAATGGTGCCCAAAAGCTATAATGGAGAATTGATCCGGGGATATCTGGGGCTCTGGGGGGAGGCTGTTTTTGAGGCAGAGGCACCAAATTTGCAGCATAGCTGCTGGTGCCTCTTCTAAAAAAACTCTCCAAGTTTAAAAGAGATTGGACCAGGGGTCCATTCTATGGGCCCCCAAAGAACGTGCCCCCCTCCCCCATTGCTTTCAATGGAGGAAAAAAGACATTTAAAGGGATTGGTCCCTTTAAATGCCTTCTCCAAGCATCATGACTTTGCAGCGAGAGTCCATAGGCGTTTAATGGGATCATAGTCCTCTTAAACAACTTCTCCAAATGGCGAGTTCACCCAAAAGGCATTTAAAGGGACAGCAAGCCCCTTAAACGCCTTCTGGGTGAACTCACCGTGGAGTTGCATAGCTTGGAGGAGGCATTTAAAGGGACCGCAATCCCTTTAAATGCTCTTTAGGTTTGGCTATCCTGTGAAATTCTGGAAAGCCAAAATTGAGCCCCTTCAGTAACTGGCTTAAAAATACCTGGGAAATACTGGTAAGATATTTTTAGGCCCCGGTCACACGAAAGAGTTTGGGCCGGGAGAGGGATGGATAGGGGGCGCAGCAAATGGGCACGCAGCAAATGGGCACAATCCCACGGCAACGTCTGGGAAGCGGTGCGCACCTGTCCCCGATCCGACCCTTCCGGCCGAAAATCCACTGTAAAAAACCCCCACCTCCCGAGCAGCGGCCGTTGGATCGCCCAAGCGTCCATCTTCTGGAGCAACTGAGGCTCCCAGCCGAACTGCGCATGTGCACGCATGCACAGCCAGCGGCCTCCCGCTCCGCTTGGTGGCTTCCTCCCCGGCATCTGATTGTGCTGGGGAGCAACGGCACGGCAGCTCAGGGGATCAATGGGATCCCGCCGCCGCGTGTTTCTTTTGGTGCGGCTCTGAATAGCCGCACTTTGCTCGTGTGTTTTTTCTTCCATGTGGCAGGGACCTTAGGATATTTTTTCAGCTCAGTTAAACTGAATGCACACCCCTAAGTGGAGCCTCTTGCATTGTGGAAACTCTGCCAAGGGCAGAACAAAAAGGTGCAACGTCAGCTGATTCTCTCTGTTCACTGCAGCTATGACTTTTGTTTATGGGGCTCCTGTGACTCTGAGCTCCAACTTTCTGGAGATCTCAGGAGGCTGCTAGAAAGCTGGGAAGCACTTTCTGCTCCTCATTGGTAGGATGCAGTCCACTGAGTGTAATTCTGTTGAAGCAGTTTTCAGCTGGAATGCACTTCCTAAATGCTAATACCTGCATAGATTAAAATAGCAATGCTTTTCTATATTTGGAGCACTCTCATGCTTATGCTCTTTGAATGACCACCTTCCAATATTACACATACACAGGGGTCATTTCCTGCAGGAGCGCACAGGAGCAGAGCTCCGGGAGTAAAGAGCCCAGGGGGCGGGCACATGCAACAAGCCCCACCCCCTGTCCTCAGTCAGAGCAAGAAGCAGCCAGGTAAGTTGCAGAGTCCCCCCCCCCTCCGGTCCAAGACAGTCCAGTGGCAGCTTTAAGACTAAGTTTTATTCAGGTACAAGCTCTCCCTCCTCTGCAAGGACAGATCTGCATATTCCCCCCCAAAAAAGCTAGCAATCCAAAACAGTCCAGTGGAGCCTGAGCGGTGGGTGTTGCCTTCTGACACACTTCCTGTGATGTCAGGGGGTGTGGCCTATGCAAATAAGTTATGCTAATGAGCTCCTGCATCTCTTTTTCTACGAAATGACCCCTGCACATACAATAACCTGTCTTGCACCAGTTTCTGGAACAAGTGTGTTTATCAACTGCTCTGTTTCGCTTGTGCTTATGTTTTGGTTATACTTAAATTTATCTTCATCTTGTTCCCTCTCAAAATATCCAACAACATTTCATTACCCGGATGGGTAAGTTTAAAGGAAGCAAATGGATATGTGTACCCAGTAACTGTATTTTAAAAACTGAGCCACAAAATCTCTCCCAAAGGCAGCACAGAAATGGTGATTAAGTAAAGATAGGTACTAGGAAAAGGACTGTTCTTAGTAAATAAATATGGTTGAAGCATAAATAAGGATATTCATTGAATTTGTTTGTTATTTTGGGTTGGATCAACCAGATTTTCTGCTGCTGAAAAAAAAAGTCCACTGAAGCAATCTTGTTCCCTCTCAAAATATCCAACAACATTTCATTACCCGGATGGGTAAGTTTAAAGGAAGCAAATGGATATGTGTAACCAGTAACTGTATTTTAAACTGTAACTGTATTCAGTCTCTATAAAATAGTGTTCCTATTATATTCTATAGTCTTGACAATGTAAGAGAATACCTGGTGCCCTCCTAATCTTGAACCATCTGACCACTTGTTTCTATAACCTTGAACCATCTGACCACTTGTTCTATACTCCCTTGCACACAGTAATCTAGATGAAGGCAATATATCCAATTCATTATTTTTGAATCCACAGATTCCTCTATTTAACAGAGGAACTCATGACATTTGCGCAATATTGAATGACATTTGCGCAATATTGGAAACAAGATAAAGTACCAGAAATATGGGACTGGATAAAAAAAATGCTTTTTATGGCTGAAATGGACAAATTGACAAAGAAACTCAATGGTAAAGAAGATGAAGAGTTTTACGAAGAATGGAAAGATTTTAAAGAATATGTTGAAACGATTTTAAAGAATATGCTGAAACAAAGTTGATAAGTTTGGACAGTTATTAGAATTGATTGTATTAGTTAAAAATACTTTGAGAAGCTTGGATTGCTATTAGAATTGATTTAACTAGTTGATAAATCTTGATAGTTATGGAACGGACTAGAAAGGAAAAGATAAGAAATTGAAATGCATGAAAGCACTGTTACCGGAAGGATGAATTTATATTAAGGTAAAATTTAGAACTAAAGAACAAGGGAGTATTAAAGGGGAAAATGCACTGTGGGAAGCCATGTAACGGGGTAGGGGAGTAAGAGAAAAAAATGGGTATAAATTAGAGTGTAATAGAGTGAAACTTTTGTATGTCTTTTTTTTATACCTGTTCAATAAAATGTTTGTTGTTGTTTTTTTTAAGTGATGCAAATATTATTTGTCAGCACTGAATACGCCTGAGCAACAAGCTGTAAAAGAAATCTATTTACAACTCAGATACAAAAATGTAAGGGAGAATAAGCTTATAAATGTTGGTCTTCAGGTACATAAGAACATAAGAGACGCCAATGTTGGATCAGGCCAAAGGCCCATCTAGTCCAACATTCTGTCACACAGTGACCAAAAATACCAGGCGCCATCAGGAGGTCCACCAGTGGGGCCAGGACATTAGAAGCCCTCCCACTGTTGGCCCCCCCAAGCACCAAGAAGACAGAGCATCACTTGCCCCAGAGCCCCTATCTATACCTTGTGGCTAATAGCCACTGATGGACCTCTGCTCCATATGCCTATCTAATTCCCTTTTGAAGCCGTCCATGCTTATAGCCGCCACCACCTCCTGTGGCAGTGAATTCCATGTGTGAATCACTCTTTGTTTTATTGCCTATGTAAAATCAACTTTAAAATATTGCTTTCACCAATTAACTTCTGGCCATTGTTTTTTGTCAATAGCTGATAACAGCAGGCCATCCTTGGAATAAACAGAATGGAAACTGGGAACGCGGAGCTAACCACAAACTCTGCTATATTAGTTTATCTTGATATTAATAGACTGTATACACGTACCATGACTGACATGTGTCTCTTAAGTCAAAGTGTGTTCCTGGTGGATAATAGTTATCCGCAGCATCATAGCAGCCACATTGGTCGACACATTTCATCTCCTCCTCATTGAAATAGGGCTTATCTGCTGGACAGTATGGGTAGCAGCCTGCAAATGGAGAAAGACACACACACACATGAAGGTGTAAAATAGATCTGTGCCCCAAAAAGCTGTTCCTTTCATTTCCTCCATACTCTTTAAAAAGAGAAGAAGTTGTGCTCATGAATTCTTTTGTGCAAACGCTGGGGCTTCCTCCTTTTTCGAATGCTTCCAAGTGCGATATTTCCATGTAAAGAAAAAGGGCAATGTTATCATGTTTTTACTGGTTCACAATTTAACGAAAAACAACGATGGCCGAATCTGCATCTAGCATTTGCTCCGCTGTCTTACCAAACCCACCCTGGAACAGAAATTCCCATCTGCATTGCATGCCACTTTCGCTTTGATCGATTCTCGAATTTTATGGCAGTGTCCAGACTGCATGCCACTTTCAGTTTGCTTGAGCTCTGGTTTTATGGTGGCTGTCCGCATAGATATATGGCCGTTTTGTGGCTATTCAGGGGTGACTCTGCAATCAGTACGGTGTTGGCCCGTGGTATTTGGTCGAATCTGCATTTGCATTTTTAAACCAGTTTTGTAGTGCTGTGACGCCGTCTTTCTCTACGCTTGTTTGAATGTTGTTTGGAAAAGATTCTTTTAAAGCAATGGAGAGGCGCAATGACAGCGGAGCAGCCACGGAAGGGCAATAAACATATGCAGATGTGCAAAAGGATGCTAGCACTGTTGAGGTGTGAAAACGAAACCAAATGTAGACAGTTTTTTTTAAGACGAAGGCTGGGACACCGGTGGGAAAGACAAATGCAGATTCAATCTCTGAATGTGGTTTTGAGCCGCATCTTTTTCTGTTCCAGTGTGGGTTTGGTACAACAACGGAGCAAATCCTAGATGCAGTAACAGCGACCAACACATTCAAACAGATTTGAGAACTTGCCTATAACATTTGAACGAGTCGCCAGATTATCAGGTTCATGGCTAAGATTCTACATTACTCCAAAAACTGATAGTCTTGTATGTATTACACTTTAGCTTAGAAGAAGGTTTCGGAACATGCGAAGCTTCCTTACGCATTTCTCAGATACAGAAAGTTCTTTCCCAACACTGCCTACCGGTATGCAAAGCATGTGCTCTGCCTCTGAGCCATGGGCCCTCCCCTGTTGGAAACCAAAGAAAATGAGCTTATGGGAAACAATTATTTCTCAGTCGGTGAGAATAAGGACAAGAAGTTGTTTTACCTTCCAGGCCAGGTAATTGATGAAGGCATCTGCCACTGGGGTTCCTACACGTCTTCATGCAGGGAGCTCCGCAGGGTTTGTAGTGCCAATCGCATTCTCTTTCAGCATTGTAATAATCACAGAACATAGCTAAGAGGAACCAGGGGGGAAATGTGTTTAGAACCAAATGCTCCAGTACGGATTCTTAGGCCACGTTCAGACTGGCAGTTTGCAGTGCTAGGGAGTCGCGTCAAAGAAGACCTGGAACAGACCCAAACGGCTTGGTTGCGGTATTCCCGTTCACACTGCAGCAAAAGAAGCGGGAGGATACCGTGGAGGAAGCGCAAGGGAGCGTTCGCACTGTTGGCCCGCCCCTGGTGGGCTGTTAGTGGCTGTTTCTGCGCTTCGCTGCATGCGCCTATGCGGATGGCCACATGGGCACCTGCTGCGGAAACAGCCAGCGCCTATTATCAACGACTGCGGGTTGTTCCCGCCTTAGCAGCGCTTGCGTTCACACGTCAGGGAACCGGAATCAACCTGCTCTCCACACAGCTTGCTACCACTTCCACCAGGTACTTTTAAAACTCGGGAGGGAAGCGGTACAAGACGGCTTGAGTATGGCCGGGGGACGCCCCACAGCTGTGCCTGTGTGAACCCGCCCCTTTACTCTGCTAGTGAAACGCTCCTGAAACGTTTGGCTGTCAGGTCAAACTGCCAGTCTGAATGCGGCCATAGTACCGCCAATGTCATTTTCATTGTCAGTTACAGTGTAGGCTAATACTCACGGCAAATTGAGGGTGTTCTCCAGGATATGCACACGCCAAATTCACTACATGCCTGAGCATAGGCAGCCACAGCCGTGCAGAAACATTCGCAATCTCCCCCAGTATCACAAGCACAGGCATCTATCACACACGCTTCATAGTATTTAGTTGGTTCAACCTATAAAGAAATTTAGAACAATCCAAAATATGGGACTTCTTTTTATACGAAACTGTTTCAATTCATAATACTACAGACCAAAATGAGTGTGAACTGTACAATCCAATAGGGAAATGGTATCCCATAATAGACAAACTTACCTTTGACAAATTTGATTGGGAATCTATTACAAAAGCTAAGTACAAACTATTGTGATATGGCTAAACACTGTAAAAAAAATGTTTATTTCATTGTTATATACGTAAATGGAAAATACCTGAGTGTATTCAACTTGTAACAAAGAAACCTTTGTATTAATGTTACATTTATATGTTAAAAATAATTAAAAAAATGTTTTGGCTTAAAAAAAAAAGAAATTTAGAACAGCGGCTATGAGACTTGGGATTTCCTAACCATGCCTGACCAATGATGACAGATGTTATGCAGAAATAACATTTCAAATGTCATCTTATTGTATCTGCAACTGCTGAGGGAGACATTAAACTACCTGAAGTCAAATAAAAGGTCCTAACTCAATGGTTAGACAGTGTCATCGATGCAACGAACATGAAGTTGAGCAAACTTCAGAGGACAGCGGAAGACCGGAAGGCCTGGCGAGAGCTGGTCCATAGCGTCGCAAAGAGTCGGACTCGACTGTGCGACTGAACAACAACAACAAACTCAATGAAGATGTAGATAGACCCAACTTAGACATGTCTGAGCACAGAAAAAGGCTCTGCATCTGCTGCCCTGTTCAATCAGACACTGATTTGACTGAGTTCAGTGTCCCGTCCCTACTCTAATGGCTGATCGGAACTGACAGAGCTGATGATTTGTTCAGAGATGTGCAGGAAAAACACAAGCATAAACCCGGGTCCAGGATCCACACACCCCCAACCAATGTTCCCTCTAAGCTGCGGAGTCCTGTGAGCAAAAATTCCACTTTGTGATGCTACTGGCATTAAAGTTGTGAGCGAGCCATTTGGCTACTGCATAAATCAGTTTGCTCTGGAGCCCCATCCTTCCTGAGCTCAGACCAGAATGTGTGAGCCGGAGGCTAAAGAACTGTGAGCTAGCTCACACTAACTCAGCTTAGAGGGAACACTGCCCCCAACACACAACTGGGATCATGCAGCTAAGAGACGGAGCATCTGCTCTGTATGCTGAACACTCCAGGTTCAGTCCCCAGCATTTCCAGTTAAAAGTCAGCTACTAGGTG
>NW_015168837.1:37419-39404 GCF_001447785.1 Gekko japonicus
GGCAGGAGCTGGAACTAGAGACGGGAGCTCACTCCGTCATGCGGCACACTTGGGTCTTGAACTGCTGAACTACTGACCTTCCACAGCCTGCAGTTCAGCGTCTTAACCACTTGAGCCACCGCAGCTCCGAAAGCATTGTAGTCTCCAGGAAAATTCTGCATTGACAATTTGTTATACCTGAGAGTGGCAGGCAGCAAAGACTTTACTGGTGATGATACTGCACTGTTTCTGTGACCAGGATTTCCTGTAGGGGTTCTTAGTGCAAGGATCCTTTGTGCATTTGGCATCAGGACACGTGGGAGACACTTTCCAGCTGTTTCCAAACTCCAGGACATCACCTACTACAGACTGACTCCGAGTCGTAAAGTCATTCATTCCATTGCCATCGTAGTTCCCACACAAGCCGCAGACTTGACCCTGGAGAGAGGATCAGACAAAACAATACTGCGTGATGATTGCCCATATTACAAAGAGGCTCGTTTGGAGATCATTACTCCATTGCTGGATAGGATTCCTGGTTGCACAAACAAAGCCAAGCTTGACTGTCTTTTATCTGATAAGAACTCTAAGATCACTTATCAAGTAGCTAGACTTTGTGCATTGATACAGAGGTTACGGAAGCTATCTTTTAAATAGGTTTTAAATGTAAATCTTTTATTTTTGTATATTTTGTAAATTTTGCACTCTGTATGTTTCCAAAAACTACTATAGCTATATATCTGTGGTTGGTCTAGTGACCGTAATAAATTCTACTACTATACTGAGTGATGGATAATTGGCATGAGCGTCTTTGTTTTAGTTTGACTTTTCCTACGCTGCTAATCAGCAGACTGCTAACTCTAAAGATCTTTTAACACAGGACACAATGAGTTCATTCCCCCCCCCCTTCTTTTCAAAACAGAGAACACTAGCTTTGCATGCCTAGAGACAGAGTTTTGTTTTACTCCAATGAAGCTTGCTTTAAATTTTGAATGACAGCAAAATGTGGGATTTTTGTTTTGCATGTCGCTTCTGAGAAGTCTGGTGACTTAACAAGCCACTGCTACCTCTTTATACACCATGTTCCTTTCCCATGTATCATGTTGATAAACAGTGGACAGAAACTGATTAAGCAGACTAGTAAACTTATACTGAAAATATATTTCAGGCCAAGCACATTTACATGCAAGTAAAATCAGGGCCACTAGAACCAGTGAACTTTACATCCAAGTAATGTGCCTTTAAAATGAAGATGTGGAAGAGACATACTTGTGGATACTTATTCTACTATGGAGACAGTTTGATTGAATGGACTAGTCAAAAGCAATCTGTCGTAGCTATCTCTACTGTAGAAGCTGAATGCGTTATCAGCGCAAACTGCCAGCTATGAACTTTACTGAATTATTCATCTACTGAAAGACTTTGGAATAGATGAACCAAAACCAATAATACTGTTTGAAGACAATCAAGCTTGCATCACTATCTGCAAAGGTGAGAGCACCAAACCCAAGAGTATGACCATCGCTCTCAAATGTAACTATGTGAAAGACCTGCAAGACCAAGGACTGATTGAACTCCAATACTGTCCTACTGAGGAGATGATCGCTTTGGCCACCAAATGAGAAGGGAGCACTCACTGGAGAAGACCCTGATGCTGGGAAGGATTGAAGGTCAAAGAAGACGGGGACGGCAAAGGATGAGATGGTTAGACAGTGTCACAGATGCAACGAACATGACATTGAGCAAACTCCAGAGGACGGCGGAAGACCGGAAGGCCTGGCGTGATGTGGTCCATGGGGTCGTGAAAAGTCGGACTCGACTGTGCGACTGAACAACAAAAAATCTAACTTGTAAAGGGCTTCTCACCTTGAAATCAGGGCTCATTTTGATAAATATGCTTGTTTTCTTGTCCCATAAGAGGATCATCCCATTGATGGTCTCAATAACCAAATAGATGCCCATGGAGCGGATTCTGTATGGTAGTTCACCACCACCACCTCTGGTTA
>NW_015168837.1:40306-44443 GCF_001447785.1 Gekko japonicus
GAGCGGCTTACAAACTCCTTTCCCTTCCCCTCCCCACAACAGACACCCTGGGAGGCAGGCAGGGCTGAGAGAGCTCTTGACAGAAATGGCTCTTTTTCAAGAACAGCTCTTATCAGAACTATGGCTTGCCCAAGGTCATCCAGCCAGGTGCAAGTGGAGGAGTGGGGAATCAAACCCGGTTCTCCCAGATTAGAGTCCGCGCACTTAACCGCTACACCAAACTGGCTCCAAAGCTGCTACACCAAAGCTGATAAACAGTATACATTTTACAATTGATAAAACAGAATAAATCATTTAAAGCACAGATGTCTACAATAATGTCTACAAGTGCCAGAAAACACCTATCTACAACTGCAAGCTTTCCCTTGCAGCTGTTACTATTGTTAAAAAATAAAGGTAAAGGTTCCCCTTGCTCGAAAGCCAGTCGAATCTGACTCTAGGGTTGCGGTGCTCATCTCTGTTTCAAAGCCGAAGAGCCAGCGCTGTCCGAAGACGTTTCCGTGGTCATGTGGCCGGCATGACTAAACACCAAGGCACACGGAACGCTGTTACCTTCCCACTGAAGTGGTACCTATTTATCTACTTGCAATTTCTTGCTTTCCAACTGCTAGTTACTATTGTTACTGTGTCACAAAAGCACAAGCAATGAGACTCACTTCTAAGAAGACTTTAATGGATTTTGAGCAAGTGGTTCCCGTTGAGCCACAAGGAATGTTTTCGGTGATAACTCGGAATTTCCCCTGGGTGGAGCTGTTCTGTCCACAGTGATCCTAAGCAGAGGGGTAAAGAAATGGGAAAAAAATTATTTCTCTGTATTGAAGACAACAGGTGATTTCGACATTAATAATGCCAAGACAGTTCCTTGATACCTGAACCAGAGTATATTCGCACTTTCCATTGAAATTGTATCGCTTGTCATCAAAGGTGATGTAATGCCCGTCTCCGTAAACAGCACAGGTCCCTAGGCACTTGTTCTTGGTGCATTTCCACATCCTGTTCTGACATATGCTAAAAAATAGGAAAAAAGAAAACGGCATAGTGAAGTGATCCTCTTGCTTGTGGGAGAAAGGGGGAAGAGTGGTTTGTGCAGAGAAAACAAGCATTAATGTGCACAGCTTCTTACGTTTGGATGTCATGGTAAATAAAAGTCAAGGTTTTTGAAATTGAAAGTCTTCAATTGTGCTGGGGTGGGGGAGAAGAGTATGTGAGGCTGCGATCATATGGAGCGGAAGCTGCGGCAGGCAAACGATTCCCCCGCGGATTAAAGGGACGCGATCAGGCAGACACATCTGTCTGGCGTCCCGTAGTCGTTGGCGGGGTGTCTCGTTGCGCCGCAGAAGCGGCACAAAAAACCACCAGGGAAAGGTAAGTATTATGCGGAACTGCGGGGCAGGCAGGCGGACGTCTGATCGCGCAAACGCACGTCAGTTCGCCCCGGGGCAAACAGCCTCGCTTCCCGCCCGCAGTTCCTCAGTGGTGTGATGGGAGCCTGAGTGTGGCAACAAGCCAGGTTTGTGCCCATCACAAACAAACCTTTGTTTTGTTTGGGAAGTCTGAGCGCACCCAAGTAAACAGCCGGGGAAACCACATTATTTCAAAAACGAGAAGTTTATGAAAAGTCACAAAACCAGAGAGACGCAAGTATCATATGGTTTCTTTAATATACATTTTTGGCCACTAAAGCATATTACAGATTCAGGGCCTATACACTGTAGAAGACCTAAATACCAAATATCTCTGAAAATACTTTTCTGGCATACAATAAGGCCATTTTACATATTGTATGGCAGAAACTGGAATTAATGACAATATGTACTATCAACAGAGAGTTTTCAAGCGGAGGCTGGACGACCGTCTTTCGGGTATGTTGTAGGTATGGCAGGGCTATCCTTCAGCTATGCTCCTGCAGAGCGCAGGGGTTTGGACTAGATGACCTGCAAGGTCCCTTCCAATTCTAACATTCTATGATTCTATGAACTGCTGCCAATCATGGCTGCCTGGTGAGGATACCTGTATGATATATACACATTTGTCATATCCACATTATATGTGTAGGTGTCTACTGAAATTGTTTTTTTAACTGTACACGTACAATGTAATATGTCAAGCAGTCTCAGCCTACATGCCAATCCATTGTTCAACTAGATAATCTTTCTTCATCATGCTGGTGTCAGCAAGCTGCCAAAGGTTAATAAGGGTTATAATTATATGTAGTGGTTATCTTAGAACCCCCCTCTTGCCTCCCTCACATGTGCATGTCTAACCAGACTCTCATGCGCTCATCTTCCAGTAGATATGCATTCCTTTCTATGTACGCTAGTCTTGCTTTGAAGTAATGCTATCAGGCCAAGGCCACAGGTGGGGAAGAGCAAGCCGCTTTGCTTAGCCTTTATGAGCAGTAGTGTGGGAATAATAGAATTGTTTATCTTTAAGGGAACGTTGGTTCTCAGGGTTTTGGGCGCGAGCAGGACACTCCAGCCGCTCACGCGGGAATCTTATCTATTGGCTACTAGAATTATGAACTTGCTTTATTATACCTTGCACAGTCCATTTCTTTATTCTGAACAGTGGCTATGTTCCAGTACGTCATGGCTTCAATAAAGTAAAACCTTTCTACAAGTGTGTACTTGATTGCCAGCTGTGGGGTCTGACAGCTGGCCATCTTTGGAATGGGTAAGGTGATGGAAACAAGAGGTAGTCGTACTCTTTATCAAGTACTTACCATGTGTTACAGTCAACGCTGATCTTCTCTCCTGGATTATAGGTGGCATCGTTGTGAATACATGGACACCCTTCCATCGCAATGCAGTTACCTTTGCCATCTGACACTAGCCCGGCAGGGCACATGCAGCCAGACATACATTGCGTGCTGTACTGTAAGAGCCAAGAAGAAAACAAAAGAGAATGACACCAATAGTCCTAGAACCTGCTTCTTTCTCTAGGCCAGTCAAAACAGGACCGTATGCTGGGAGCATTCGACAGAACAGAAATGTTGCTTCCATGAAAGAGTGAATTATCACCTGATGCAGCAGCTTCGGTGCACATTCAGGAACTCCAGTTCATTTATAAGGTTCCAGTGCACGCACAGAGTTCTAAACAAGCAAAGACTGGTCTAGTGACTGCCGTGCAGGTGTGTGCACGTGTTTCTCAATACTGAATGGAACAACTCAGTATAAACCAATGCTGGCTCAACAAATGGACTGCTAATTCTGTAGTACATTTAAGGAACAACTGGAAGCAGGTCAAGTTAAAAATAAGTCCCAGGACTGTGTTCCTAATATTGCAACCTTTCAGTACTATCCAGTGCACGTTTACTCTGAAGTAAATCCCACTGTATGCTGTGTGGGATGACTGTCAGGTGTGCACAGGATTGCCCTACTAATCGATAATTAGAAAGCAATCCATACGGCAGTAGCCTCTAGACCTCAAAACAACCAACAAAAATGCATATTACGACGCGCCTGACCTGTGTAATAAAAAGAATGTGGCCGTGTATTAGGTCTCCGCAAACATCCTGATTCATATATGGCAACCCTAAGAACATTTTCATGGGGGTAAGCCCATCAAACAGACCTTAGTAGGATCCTGATTAGGACTGCTTTCTTAATCAGTCGTTTATGTCCTCAAGGTTTTGTTAGGCAAGCTCCAAAGAGCTAGCTGAGACATAGTTTGGGTATGCCCAGTAGGATTTTTGACTTGGTCTTTGAGTAGTGTTCATGTTAAATTCTACTTTTGAAATTCCACCCCCCCCCATTTCAAAAGTAGAAGAGAAGAAGAAGAGGAGATTGGATTTATACCCCGCCCTACCCAAAGGAGTCTCAGAGTGGTTTACAATCTCCTTTCCCTCCCCCTCCCCACAACAGACACCCTGGGAGGTAGGCGGGGCTGAGAGAGCTCTGACAGAAACTGCTCTTTTTCAAGAACAGCTGTGCCAGAACTATGGCTTGCCCAAGATCATCCAGCCAGGTGCAAGTGGAGGAGTGGGGGAATCAAACCCGGTTCTCCCAGATTAGAGTCCGTGCACTTAACCACTACACCAAACTGGCTCTTTGAATTGCTAGGTTGGGGGCAAGGAATGGGGTAGTGGCTGTTTGAAAAACCCTTGTCACTCAAGTCCCTTGACTGACTTATGTACAA
>NW_015168838.1:0-4096 GCF_001447785.1 Gekko japonicus
GGCCGTTTCCCCCTCCATCTTCATGTCTGGATGTGGGATAATAGGCAGAGGAGCAATTCTTCTGTTTGTTGCCAATGTGGGACCGCTCCAGTTAGGCCGTTTCCCCCTCCATCTTCATGTCTGAATGTGGGATAATAGTCCTTCTTCTGTTTGTTTCCAATGTGGGACAGCTCCAGCTAAAGTGCAAAGGGTGTGGGCTCAAGGTGGGAACATAAGAACATAAAAGATGCCAATGTTGGATCAGGCCAGTGGCCCATCCAGTCCAACACTCTAGGTCACACAGTGGCCAAAAATACCAGGTGCCCTCATGAGGTCCAGCAGTGGGGCCAGGACATTAGAAGCCCTCCCACTGTTGACCCCCCCCCAAGCACCAAGATGACAGAGCATCACTTGCCCCAGAGTCCCTATCTATACCTTGTGGCTAATAGCCACTGATGGACCTCTGCTCCATATGCTTATCTAATTCCCTTTTGAAGCCGTCCGTGCTTGTAGCCGCCGCCACCTCCTGTGGCAGTGAATTCCATGTGTTATAATCACTCTTTGGGTGAAGAAGAAGAAGGGCTTCTGAAGGAGGGGATTCCAAGCGGAAGCAGGAGCTCTGAGCCAAGCAGTGCTCTCTGGCCATCTACTGGCTGCAAGAGGCAGGGGAGCTTCTGGTTGGAACCAAAGAGAAGAAAGGAAAATGGCAGCATCTGCATCGGGAAAGGAGGCCATGGAGCCTGCATGGAGATGGACCTGCTGGGGAGGATCCTCACTTTTCCAGTGGGACTTACTTCGGAGTAAGTCTGCAAGGGATCGACAGCGGAAATAAGTGGGCGATTAAAGGCATCGACAGCATGGAGTGGTAAAGGAGACCACCCTCTGAAATCCCCCCCCCTTTTCATAGGGTGAGCCAACTATCCACCATGTCTGTTTCTTGTTAATAAAAGATAGGCCTCCTTTTATGTTTCTTTATTTATTTATCTATCTATCAGATTTATGCCCCCGCCCTCCCCGCAAAGCAGGCTCAGGGCGGCTTCCATACAAACATAAATACAGTTAAAATCATACGATCCTTATTTTTATAGAGGACCTCTATTCTCTAGAGGGGAGGCAGCCATCTGCAGCTGGTAAGGCCAAGGAGCAAGCTGGGAACGGAGGGGGAAGATGGAGAGAAGAGGAAATCCGCTGTCTGTCTTTCATGACAGCAACAAAAGTCCAGCACACAAAGTGTAGCAAAGAATCACAAAAAACAACTGTGAGCTGAATTTCCCACAGAATATTCACAGAGGAGACTTCATTTGAAGTGAAATGCATCTATTGTCTTGTAGTAAATCTATCCATACAACCCATCATAGGAAAATGCAGAAGCCAAAGAATTAATACCCAAAATAAATATCCAAAAAGTCCATAAATATCCTTTTCCTAGGTAATTTTTCCAGTGTTTCAGACCTCTGGTCCTTCCTCAGGAATAAAGAACTGTAAAAAGTAGAAAATGAAACAACATTTTAACAATATTTCATATAGAGCAATTACAGTAATTTTACAGCAAAACCCTTTTACATTAATAACACCATTACACTGTTTACACTGTTACATAGAGTCTCAAAACTAGAATCACATTAAATCTTACCAGCTGCTGAGGGTCACCTTCTATCTCCTTGTAAGACAATGCTTTCTTATTATTCTGTAAAAGAGAATTCCTCCTTAGAATCATACCTTGAAATTTAGAAATCATGCATGGACTTAGTAGGCTGGATACTCTGAGGCATGTTTTGGTCCTAATACATTGAAGCAGCCTTTAGGGGTGCTGGTTAGAGCGAAGGAGATCTTGCTGAATAGAGAGTGAGTATATATTATACTAGTGTTGCGGGTCCATACGTTGTTTCTAAATTTCAAGGTATAATTGTTGGGTGATAGTGAGATATTGAAAAAATGGTATTTAGCAGAGATAAGATGGTCCAGCAGAGCCAGAGTAAAATAATTCAGACTGAGAGTCCATGTGTGATTAAAATATAACGTTTTTACTAAATTCTAGCATGGGAAGGGTAACTGGGATGAAAATAACAACAGAGCAAAATCTACTACATCCTTACTCTACAAAGACAAAACTTGAAGAGAGAGATTATGGCTACTCTTACTTCTTCTTCAGAACACCAAACAAAGACGGGAAGAGAAGCCATAAAATGGTAATACACCTTGACACTTTAGTCCCAATCAAATTCCTAGATCAGGGAGAAAATTCCCGGGCATTCTACAGCTAAAGAACATTGGTTACATGAGAAACACGTGACTTCCTGTGAGTAACAGAAACAAACATTTAACCCCAGATATACTGAGTGTTTCCAACTTGTAATACCCAACAATAATTCTAAGAAGGAAGGGGCTGGAAGTCCGTGGAAAAACTGTACCTCCGTTTTCACAGATTTTTCATACCTGACCTTTTCAGCTTTTACTTTGCCGATTGGCTACTGCTTTGTGGCCTTTCCCCCTTACGCTTGAAGTGGCTATCTTAACTACATGATCCCAGCCAGTCATGGATCACATGTTTATACTATGGGACGATATGTTTGGCTCTGGACCCTGCTGCTTAGGGTGAGTGAAGCTTTCTCACTGCTCTCGCTCTGAGTGAGGGAAGAGACCACGCACATCCCCACTACCCAACTGTTTCCTGTCTTGCTGTGGTGGTGGTGGTGTTGGTTCTTTTGCCAGCTGTCAGCACCGTGTTGCAAGGCTCATCCATCTGTAGTTATGCATAGTTATACAGGACTAGATGGAGAGGAACATTGGGGGGGAGCCTCTAAATGTAAACCCAGTGAAAGTTATGCCCTGTGGATGCCTGAACCAACAGATGCATGTGAGTGCACGCGCTTTTGGTGAGATGGGCGTGCCCCCTCCTCCTCTGTCTGCTGTTAAGGGGGTGGTGTGCCTGCTATGGGGAGTGTGAATGCCCATCAAATGCACCTCCCTTCCCCTATTTTGGCTGGGCACTACGTGTAGATGGCAACAGACAGCAGTGCTGCATTTCAACTCTAGATGTCACTCCAAGGTCATGTGATAAGTGGCCAGGCCTTACCCCACCGAGGGGTGAGAGGATCCACTGAAACACAACAAAGCCACCACTCTAGATGGCAAAAGTACTTCCTTGGAAAAATCAGGAGACGGGAGTGCCAAGGAACAGGCATAAAAGCAGGAAAGGACCGGGGCAGTGTCACACCGCTCTCAGGTTTATAATTTCTACCATGAAAAGTGTGGATTCCACTCCAGTATCCTTGGAATCTCCCCATTCAGACACTGGCCTTAAAAAATGCCTCTGTCACTATTTCAGCCACTTTTTTGAGTTGGTTGACATTAATTTTGTGTGGATTATTGGCAAACCTTTATAGTCGTCAATATAGAGAAAAAGAATGTTAATGTTACTATAGAGAGACAGAATGACATAACACTTGAGACAAATCATGGCTGCAGGCACCACCCACTCAATAACCCACTCTCAATCCACTTTCATTGCACTTCCCAGCTGGATCTTGCCAGTTCACACAATAAAATCCAGTTGGGAAGTGCACTGAAAGTGGATTATTTCGTGTGTGTGACTGCAGCCAATATTTGTTAAATATGCTATTTCCATACAATAATATTGCAACCTTCAGCACTTGGGTCAGTTGTTTCTCTCCACCTGGAGGGCAGAATAAATTTCAGACCCTGAATTACTTCCTCTGCATTGGCTTGTATAGCAGCAAGAAGAAACACAATTCTAGTTCAGTTCAAGTCCCTCGGGGGGCAGGGTGCATTTCCAAACAGCAGAGAAAACCAAGAATAATTCCATTATAGAATCTGTGGCACTTCCACATTTGCAATACCGTGTAGGGTTTGGGGAACCTCATCTATTAACAGAAAGGACGCTGCAAGAGTTGCCAAAGTTATAGAAAGGTGGCTAAAATAATGTGGTGATTCTCAAAACTTTTTGAAGTGGGACCACTTCTAAACTTACTTTGTGCGTGGGTTCCCAGACATCCAGTCACGCTGTGCTTCTTTCCCCTGCTAGTCTCAACAATGAGCAGGTTTGCATTTCTGGTTTGCGTGTTTAGTATTTATTGATATGCAGCTTTACTGAGCC
>NW_015168838.1:4934-5854 GCF_001447785.1 Gekko japonicus
AGAGTGGAACTACCACCTCCCGTGATCTGGACACAATGCTTCTGTTAATGCATCCTAAGATTGCATTAGCTTTCTTCGCAGTCACATCGCACTACAGGCTCATGTTTAGCTTGTCATCAACCAGAACACCTAGATCCCTTTCACATGTGCTGCTGTCAAGCCAAATCCCTCCCATTTTATCTGTGCCTTAGATTTTTTGTACCTAAGTGTAGGACTTTGCACTTATCTCTATTGAAATTCATTTTATTTGTCTCAGCCCACTGTTCCAGCCTATCTAGATCATTTTGAATCCTGACTCTGTCTTCTTCAGAATTAGCAATCCCACCCAGCTTCATGTCATCTGCAAATTTGATAAGCATTCCCCCTGTCTTCCTCGAGGTCATTTATAAAAACATTGAACAACATTAGGCTTGACTGTTGCAGACAAGGTTGTTCCACCCTGCTGAAGCCACAACTGGAGTGGCTCTGCCCCCTCCCCCTCTCCCCGAGCAGTCTTGTGTTCCCTCCCCTTGCGCTAGTTGCTCGTGGGCCACATGAGAGCCCCGGGTGGGTTGGCTCCGGCCTCCAGGCCTTCTGTTTGACACCCCTGGTGTAGACCTTCCTCACCACCCACAAAAGACTCTGTTATGCTTTTTAATTGTGAATTGTTGGGGGGGGGGGTTGTGTCTAGGAGTTCTGGTCTGGTTCAAACCCTATAAGGATGCAATATTTTAGAAGTGATTCTATGCAGGGCTATTTTTGGGCAGGAACGCACAGGAACGGAGTTCTGGCTGGCTCCTGAGTTGGCCACGCCCAGCAGGAACTCATTAGCATAACAGACCACACCCAACAGCAGAAACTCATGAGGATTGGCTACATGAGGGGTATGTGGCCTAACATGCAAAGGAGTTCCTGCTCCAGTAAAAGCCCCTGGGTTTTGT
>NW_015168838.1:5928-29699 GCF_001447785.1 Gekko japonicus
GTGTGGCTGGATGAGCACACTTCTGGTAACATGGGGGTGCGGCCTAATGTGCTAATGAGCTGTGCTGTCAGGGGTGTGGCCCAATATGCTAATGAGTTCCTGCTGTTGGGTGTGGCCTATTATGCTAATGAGTTCCTGCTGGGCTTTTTCTACAAAAAGAGCCCTGACTATGGAAGCACCAATACTTCCCCGAGACAGAGCCCAAACAAAAAGTCTTCTTCCCATTTGAAACTGATTGATTAATGGGCCCTTGGGCTTCTCTTCTTGGGACAGTTTTTGAAGTTTAAAGGTTTTTTTTAAAAAAAATAAAAGCGCCAAACAAAAAGTTTGGCTAGGTAAACATGCAAGGCGCTTGAAACAACCTTTAAAAGGCAGATGGCTCACCTGATGCATGGTGGGGGAGAGGAGAACGAGGAAACAACCTCTGGATTTGGAACAAGAACAGGTGCCCTTTGAGGAGCGAAGTCAGAGGGAATCCTGCTCATTTTGCAGCACAAAACAAAGCAGCACCCCCTTTTTGTAATGGGGTTGCCAGCTTGGGTAACACTTGGAGATTTTGGGGGTGGAGCTTAGTGAGGTTGGGGTTTGGGGAGGGACCTCAGCAGGAGTCTCCCCTTCAAAGCAGCCGTTTTCTTCTGGGGGAAATGATCGCTGTCACCTGGAGACCTGTTGCGATTCCAGGAGCTCTCCAGCCATCACCTGGAGACTGGCAATCCTAGTTTGCAAGTACATCTGGATATCAACAACGATTATAAATTGGTTCAGGTGTTGTTCAGCTGCTTGAGTTCACTGGTTTGGAGCAGCAGTTCCCCACTGCACTAGTTCAAGCTGCTATCCTGCAAGCCAAATGGCCCTGTGGGTGTGTGTCAGCTATGCTGCCATGAAGGTTGGGGAGTTTGGTATGTATCTGGTTAATCGCTATTGCTTTCCTTTCAGGTTAATTGCTCCTGCATTCCTTTCTGTGCTTTCTCTGCTGTGCGCCAAAATGCTTATCTATACAGATGTGCAGGAGGGTGTTGTGGTGACTGGGTTTTCCCTAGGTGTCGTGGGAGAGTGTTCGTTCTCAGATTCAGCTACCTAATGGTCTCTAAGCCTTATCCCGCGCTCAGGAGGCCGCCTAATTGGCCAGTGCTGTGGGGTGTGTGTGTGCATACGAATACCCTATATTCTATTATGCCCATGGGGCTGCCGCCATTCTTAACAGTTCCTGTGTTACTGCATCTATAGCTCTGCAATAAAAGTATAACCGTTCCTGAATGCGTGTACTTCGTTGTTGGCTGTGGGTTCTGACATTGTGGGGCTCCCTGATTGGTCATGACACACGTGGCCCACTGCTCAAGCACGTCTTCCTCCAAGGAGATCAAAGTTGCTTACACAGCTCTTCTTGCCTCCACATTGTCCTCACACAACAACCCTGTGAGGTAGGTTAACTGAGTGTGTAACTGGCTGAAGGTCACCCAGCGAGTTTTGTAGCAGAGTTGGGGTTTGAAACAGAGTCTCCCAGGTCCCACCTTGATCGTCTAACCACTGCACCGCATTGGCCTTTTCAGTCTTATTGTGGTGCAATAAGATTCTGTCTTAACCAGAATGTCCACTCTTGCAAAGTGTAGAAAGACTGTCACCCGGGCCTGGCAAATCATCCCAGGGATATGCCCTCGATTTAGCCCCAGATTAAAGTGCTTATGCTGGCATCCACCTACAGTCAGTAGATACTGGAGTTACTAACCCCACACTTCCCTTTCAGGAAAGGCTGAACCCCGATCTGCTTCTTATTGTGCAAAGGGCTTAAACAGAAACCTCTGGATTTGTAGCCCTAGTTGTGTGGCTATGGTTCCGCATTTGGGCATGCTTAACTTGCGATTGTCCCATGAACCCCTAGGAAACTGTCTTCCAGGTGCACATGATGCAGAGGAGCGGGCGGCCAGACTCCGTGACCACAAGATTCCTGCCCTTGCCATTGTTTTGGGGTGAAGGAGTCAAGGCTGTCTGTTCCAAGGGCTGAAAAATCTCCCTTATGTGCCATTTACCAAAGGGGCTAGAGGGTTGGGGTTGGCCTGTCTTCAGGCCTGTAGTGGGCTGGAGTTGGGGCCGACTCATTTTTAGCCCCAGAGCCTGCTTCCTGTGCCAGGGCTCAGACACAACAGGAGAAGGACTACTAAAGAAGGGTTTCCTTCTTTAGCAGGCATTCCTCATTGGCCCACTGCCCATGTGGCATGTGGCATGACATCACTTCTGGGGGAGACCCGGAAGTGATGTCACATAGCTCTTTGAGTTCTGATCCCTAGGGCGACATGATGAGGGCACGTCTAGGTTTTCCTGAAAGTGACCTCATGGTGCACACAACACCGTCTGTGCCCCCCTGTCCCCACCTCCAAGCTTTGCCAGACGCGGCCTGTCAACCGTATACTAAAGAGAACTCCTCTGAGCATATATAGAGGGACCTTTCCTTGCCAGTGAGTAATCCCAACAAGTCCCTGTGCTTTGGAGATGGAGACAAGGACTTCCCTGCTGGAAAGCATCCCCTGTCATTGTTAGACCGGACCTTGGCCCCTCTCTCAACTCAGAAACTCTGCCCTGAAATATTTTTTTCCAGTCAGGACACCCTGTTCCCATTTTACAGCAGAGGAAATGAAGGTGAGATAGAAGGCTTTAGTCCAAGGCTACACTATGAGGGAACCTTGAGGCCGAACTAAGCAAAACTGAGATTGAAATCCAGATCCAGATCCAAAGTGGGTCACATAATTCCCTGAAATTTTTACTATATATACTCTGGCATCACCGAAACAGAATCTGGCTGTTGTGTGCAGTATCACAGCGACAACAGAGTCCTTTATCCACAAAAGCCACCCAGGCCCAGCAGCCACCACTGGGGGTGTCCAGGGGTTTTTTTTTTGGCGGCAACATCCATCTTCAGGGGTCCTCCTCGTATTAGCATTGATCTACAGGGGAAACAGAAAACATGGCTGTGTTTGTTATATACCTGGTTGCAATTTCTGTTCCAGTGATTGAGTGTACATACAGGATTTTTGAAACATGGCTGTTCTAACTTATTTTGTCTTCCTGTCAATAGCACGGCACTTGTTCAAATTATGGGTCGATATCAGTTGATCGCTTTATGTTAAATTGTAATGGAGCTGCCTCTCACAATCGAGATATGATTTTTCTCTCTCTCCAGGCAATGTTTAACTTGGATTTTTTTGCAAGGAAATTGGGAAGAAGGAAGGAAGGAATAAAAAAGGAGACCACAGGAAGGTAGGAAGGAGACCACTGGGAGGAGAGAGAGATGTTATATAGATGCAGCCAGATAGCCGATGCGATTCAGAAGTCACACCAGTACTATTTTTAATGTATTGTTGTATGTAAACATTGGGTGACGTCATGTTACACCTGGTTGTTTCTTTTAAAAACACAAGCTGACTCTCTCCCCCTTAAAAGCTTCCTTGAAGCAGCTGTGATTTTCCTCTGCCCAGTTCAACGTGTGTTGTTATGGGACAGGATATGGAGCTACTGGCCTGGAGAGGGTACCAGCTGCTATATTAGTACTCATGATTTTAAAAAACACAACACATTTCTTTCATTGTCTAGATAGACCTTACATACGCTCGTGGGGAGGGCGGGGTAAAAATGCTTAAAATAAATAAAATAAATAAAAATAAACATTATGCTTGGTTACATTTTCTTCTCCTGGCTGGGCACAGTTATCTGGTCACTTCCTTGCAACCCCTCCCAGCTGTTACAATATTGGGTGAAATGTGACCAGTGGTCAGGAAGCGCTGGTTTTCACGAAGCACAGGGGTTCATCAACCACTCATTGCAAAGGTATTTCCATGAAGAATTCCAACGAAGTGGGGGTGAAAGTGAACTTAGCACAGGAATCTCACGGTGCTTCAAACTAGATTTTGATTTTAAATACTACTATCAAACATAAACAAGAATAACCGACACAGAATACAAATGAAATGTAATTGCCAACTGCAAATGATAACAGAGTATTTAGGGGTCGCCGACCTCTAGGCGGAAACAGGGGTTCTCCCAGAATTACAAGCAACCTCTAGAGGACAGAGGTCCAGCTCCCCTTGGAGGAAACGGCAGCTTTGGAAGAGGGATTCGACAGCATCGCAACCCTCCTGAGCTCCCTCCCTTCCCAAACACCCCAAATTTCCAGGAATTTTCCAACCTGGAGTTGGCAACCGTAATTCTCATTCATAGGTCCCCAGTCACACACGCGGGATAATGCGCGGGGGAAGCGAGGTTATTTACCCCAGAGAAAATTGATCAAACAGTTCTTTGGAGCTGCGGGTGTAGCCCACCACTGCGTGATCAGACGCAATCCCAGGTGAGTTGGGGTTTTTTTTTTTTTTTGCTGTTTGGTTTTTATTTGCTTAAGCGGAGGAGCAATCAATCACATCTCCACACTGAGGGCTTCCTATGGCAGTATGCAATAATGCACACACCGGGAAAGGGGGGAAAAACAAGAGCACGGAGTTGGGATGGCCTGATCAGACCAGTTTGGTGTCGTGGTGAAGTGCGCGGGCTCTAATCTGGGAGAACCGGGGTTGATTCCCCACTCCTCCTCCACTTGCACCTGGCTGGATGACCTTGGGCAAGCCGTAGCTCTGACAAGAGCTGTCCTTGAAAAAGAGCAGTTTCTGTCAAGAGTTCTCTCAGCCCCACCTGCCTCTCAGGGTGTCTGTTGTGGGGAGGGGAAGGGAAAGAAGTTTGTAAGCCGCTCGGGAGACTCCTTTGGGTAGTGAAGGGCGGGCTATAAATCCAGTCTCCTCCTCCTCCTCCTCCTCCTCCTCCTCCTGCTGGAGCAATCGCACACAGGGGAAAATCCGTCTGTGGCCCGTAGCAACCTGTTTGATACTGGACTTTCCCCAGTATTTTTTAACTGCGCTTCTTCGGTGGAGCGAGACAGGGTGTCGACGGGTGTGGGACGCTTGCCAGATGTTCCCGTGTGATCGCGCCCATAAAATCCACCCAGCATTCATGCCTATCGCATAGCTAATTCTGCATGTCATCAGGACCATAGACCATGAAAGACTAGGGATTATAAGGAGCCAAATAAGGAATATAACTGTTTTTCAAATAGCAAAAATGCTGCTAAATATTGATATATCCAAGAACATAAGAAACCCTGCTGGGTCAGACCAGTGAGGGTCCATCTAGTCCAGCATCCCGTCTCACACAGCAGCCAGCCAGTTCCTCCGGAGGGCCAGCAACAGGGCAGAGAGGCTGAGGCCTTCCCCTGAGAAGGACACCAGAAGAGCCCTGCTGGGTCAGACCAGGGAGGGTCCCTCCAGTCCAGCCTCCCGTCTCACTCAGGGGCCAGCCAGTTCCCCTGGAGGGCCAACAAGAGGGCAGAGAGGCCGAGGCCTTCCCCTGAGGTTTCCTCCTGGCACTGGGATCCAGAGTCTGACTGCCTCTGAACGTACAGATTCCTGTCAGTCACCATGGCTAGTAACCACTGATCAGCTTCATTGGATGCCCCTGAGTTCTGAGGGGCAAAATTTTATAAACCTCTGTCATGTCCCACCCTTAGTCACCTCTTTTCTAAACTGAAAAGTCCCAGCAGACTCTTCTTCAGCCTTTCCTCCTGGGGAAGGGGCTTCAAACCCTCTCATCATCTCGGCTGCCCTCCTCTGAACTTTCCCCCGCTCTGCAGTGTCCTTTTGAAGATACAGGGACCAGGACTGTACACAGTATTCCAAATGAGGCCACACCATAGATCTGTACAGAGGCATTACGATCATCAGATGATGTATTCTCAATCCCTTTCTTAATAATCCCTAACATAGAGTTTGCCGTTCTCACGGCTGCAGCATGCTGGGTTGATGCTTTCATTGAGCTATCTGCTACCACCCCAAGATTTCCTCCCCCTCTCATTCTCAGCAAGTTCAGACCCCATCAGCCTATACTTGAAGGTGGGATTTTTTGTCCCCATGAGCCTCACCTGACACTCACCAACACTGAACTCCACTTGCCCACCTGGTCGCCCCCTCGCCCAGTTTGTGGAGGCCCTCCTGGAGCTCTTCACCGTCAGCCTTGGTTTCCACCATCCTGAATAATTTGGCGTCATCTCCAGACTTGGCCACAACACGACCCTCACCCCTCGTTCCAGATCTTCTTTGGACAAATTAAATAGTATTGGCCCCAATACCGGACCTCGTGGGGACCCCACTGCGTTATCCCCTCCATTGTGAGAACTGTCCATGGATTCCTACTCTTTGTTTCCTGTCATTTAACTAATTTTTAATCCATAAGAGAACCCGTCCTCTTATCTCATGACAGCTTAATTTACTCAGGAATCTGATTCTCAGCTTGCCCAAATCTGTGACCAAAGCCACAAACAGACAAGAAAGATCTTTCTACAAAGCTGAAAAATGCCACATATGGTCAAAAACAAAACAAACAAATAATTGAGGGTTCCCCCCCCCACACTAACAGAAGAAGCATCTGTAGCTTTAAGAAACACATGCCCTTAGTGGCTGTTGCTAGGCAACCAGGAGAATATTTCCAGCCTTGGTCATTCTTAGCTGCTGTCAGTAAAGGGCAAGGGAAGGGCCCTTTCCAGGACTGTTTTGGCCTTTAAGGACTCAGTGGGACCAGGCTTGGCACTAACCATCAGATGACTAGATGTCACCAGACTTCCAGGACTAGCTGCTTGCAACTGTTCAACAGTAGCCACTCCATGAAAGCCAGTGTAGTATAATGCTTAGAATTTCAGACTAGGTTTTGTGAGACCTGCTATGACCTACTCTGCAGTAGAAGCTCACTGGGTGACCTTGGGCCAGTCACACACTCTCAGCCTGCTCTACCCCACAGGATTGTTGTGAGGATAAAATGGAGGAGAGAAGAATATAGTAAGCTGCTTTGGGTCCACATTATGGAGAAAAGTGGGGTATACATGAAGTAAATGAATAATTAATATACCCAAAGATGAAGGGCAAATGCAAGGTTGTTAGGCGGGAAAGAGAAAAGGAAGCAGGGAAAGGTGAGGATATGGGGGTTGGCAGGATGAAGGAAAGAGGAAATAGTGTGGGGAGTGGGATACAGGGTAAAGTGAAACTCCTTATGAGTTCTCTACCATGCAACTGGTTGAAGAGATGGTGAAGAGTTCTCTACCAGCCTAGCAGCTGGCACTGTACAACTGGGCCATAGTTTTCCCAGGTAGAGGCTGCCAGGGGGAGGGAAGGAAGGAAGGAAAGCTGGAGATGGGGGTAGAGAAAGGTAGGTTGGCCGGTGGATGGGAAGGAGAGAAGCAGGAAATGGGGAGAGGTTATGGGGGCTGTCAGGGAAGGGAAGGAGGAAATAGTGGGGGAGGAGAAATGAGATGGCCCTCTGCAAGTCCCTGAGGCTCCTCTGCTTGTAAAATACCAAATAGCAAATACTGTCAGATATCAATTGTCGGATACCAGTGGATAGTAAATATCTGTGCTGTTAGGTACCAGACGCTGAGTATCAGACACCGGATTTTCAATGGGCATTTGACTTCAGGATCAAGAGAAGATTCTTGAGGAGGGCAAATGAGTTCAGGCTCAAGAAGACACGGGGCACTCATTGTCTGACGTCCTGCTGCTCTTCTGCAGTGCTGTCCAAACTACAGGCCATTTGGGAAGCACTCGACAAGAGCAGGAGTCCTCCTCGGCCGCCGCCGCCCCCCCTCCCAGCACACTCCGCTCTCAAGAAAATGGGCCCTTTTACTCTCCGCTGAGCCGTGAAGGGCTCTTGCTCCTCAGGGGAAGGGGCCACCCAGCCTCTTCAGGCAGACAAGGGCTCTCTCCAGGCACAGCTGAAGCCACTGGTCCCGTGCCAAAGAAACACAGCCGACTCTTGTGGCGCTTGCCTTCCTCCTCCTCCTCAGAGGAGGAGGAATCGCCCTTCCGTGCCCTTCCTCTGCGTCCCTCGTTCTCTCGGCTGCCCCCCTTTCCTCTCTGGGTGCGTGCCCTGCCTTTCACCCCCATGCCTCGGGGGGGCTCTTTGTCAGGACCCACGGACCTTCAGAGGCAGCAGGGGGGTGCTTGCCTTCTCCTCCTCGTTCTCAATAGGATTCTCCATGCTTATTTATTTTGGTTGCACTTCCCCCCTCTTTTCCAGGAATAGTAGTCAGAGTGTTGGAATGGGGAGACCTGGGTTTGGATCTCCTCTCTGCCAGGGCAGCTTGCTGGGTGACCTGGGGCCAGTCACGGGCCCTTTCAGCCTAGGCTGCCTTGTAGGTCTGTCGTGAGGACTGAAAAGGATAAACATCGAAAGAGGTGCTGGTTTTTTTTCCTGTCAGTGCTTTGCTTTTTGACTGTTGGCTCCTTTGTGATTTATTTACTGGCTAGCGTGATGTTTCTAATAAGGAAAGCAAGTGACTGTTAAAGGAGACATAGCATATGGTATGAGCAATGAATTTACTTTCTCACAAACACTCCCTAAATTCATTTTAATAAGGGGAAAAAAATGGCAGAACGTTCTCATCTTCTGCAGCAAAGCCCCCACCATTTCCAGCATCATCTCAGGCTTGTTTTTCTCTGAAGGGTTTTATGCCACCAGCTGCAAGTGTTGCTCCTCCCGAGGAGACGAGAAGGTGCTGCTGCTCCCCCAGCTGCCTGCAGTGAGAGGGGGGCTCACAGCCCTGCAAAGGGTGGGATCCGTCCACTGGACGATATGGGAAGAAGGAGCCGCACTGAATTTTGCCTTGGGATGGTTGGGTCAGATGCCTGAGCGTGTTCCTCGACTATTGGGGGTAGGGTTGCCAACCTCCAGGTGGGGCCCAGAGATCTCCCCAACTTACAGCTGATCTCCAGGTGGCAGAGATCACCCCCCCCCGCTGCTTTGCCGGGTGGTTCCTCCCCTCCCCAAACCCCAGCTTCTTCATCGCCAGGAATATCCCAACCTGGAGTTGGCAATGTCAGGAATGCTCATGGCTCCCTGGAGCACAATTAGGTCACACTTTGCTCTGCTGCGGTGGCTCAAGTGGTTAAGTTGCTGAACTGCAGGCTGTGGAAGGTCGGTAGTTCAGCAGTTCGAGACCCAAGTGTGCCGCATGACGGAGTGAGCTCCCGTCTCTAGTTCCAGTTCCTGCCAACCTAGCAGTTCGAAAGCAAGAAATTGCAAGTACATAAATAGGGACCACTTTGGCGGGAAGGTAACAGTGTTCCGTGCACCTTGGTGATTAGTCATGCCGGCCCCATGACCAAGGAAACGTCTTCGGACAGCGCTGGTTCTTCGGCTTTGAAACGGGGATGAGCACCACAACCCTAGAGTCGGATTCGACTGGCTTTTGAGCAAGGGAGCCTTTACCTTTACCTTTACCTGCTCTGCTGCATGTCAGACGACCTTCCAAACAATTGCATCAATTTCTTTTCTCAGCTCCTTCAAGATGTCTGAATACTGCTGGAGAACAGACAGTTTCTAAGTCCAAATAACAGAAGCCTTCATTTGGTCTGCTAGTCCTCAGAAGTCTTGGCACCTTCATGGGAAGAAGCGACAGTCCCTGCCCCTTCCTCGGCTTCATGGCTCATCACGTTCTCATCAATGTGGTGATCTTGGGTCTGGGCCCTTTGGACTGCAGAAGGGGGCTCCTCCTCCATTAAAAAACCCCCCTGAACACAGAAAGCTAGACATTACCAAACAGGGTCCTATTTCTTGCCTTCTCTCTGAGATACTAGTTTTCCATGTGCAGGATTGAGTCTTCATCAACAAGATCGAGGAGCAGAGCCTAGAAACTGGTTCACAGCCTCAGTAAAGACTTGACCAGCCTTGGACTGGGGTGTGTGTGTGTGTGGATTTGCAGCCACAGTGCTGCAATCTAAGCCTGTTGACTTCTGTGGTCTTTAAAGGGTGTGACTCTGCTTAGGTTTGCACGGGGTGTGTAATGCATCTATCCCCCCTTAGCTTTTTGATATACTTCAGGAGGGGGAGGAGGAGGAGGAGGAGGAAAGGTGGGTTTCTATTTCAAACAAAAGCGTCAACATGAGAGAGCAGACCAAAATTAACAGAAGCCTAAATGAGTGGTTTTTCAGATTTGATGAATGCTAATCTCACATTTTGATTCTGAAGTCTGCTTTAGGATTAATAGGTCTCAGCAAAGGGCAGTTAAAGAACCGTCTATGAAAAAGAAACACTTTAATGTGACTGCAAAAAAAGAAAGAAAGAAATTATGTGAGGAACATTGACAACAATGTCTGCCAGGCACAGTGAGAAAGTGTATATAAAAAATATGAAAGAAAAGAGCAATTATCTAAAACATTAAAAACTGAAGAAAAAAGTTTAGAAAAGCACAAGACAAAAGTTTAGAAAAGCACAAGACAAACAAAAACCGGACTTGTCTGTGATAAATGCAGAAAGGAATTCTATTCAAGTGGTAAAAAACTAGGAGACCAGAAGTCCGAGACTCTGCTTGCAGACAAACAGTCAAGAGAGGACTTGTTTACTGGAAAGGAACATGACCCCTCCCCCCAATAAAAATGTTGTGCATATTTTTAAAAAATCATTGGACATAACTGTAACTTGTATGCAAACTTAAGACAACTCCCTCTCTCTTTTTTTTATGGCATACCTGGAAAAAACACACCTAGTCTTGTATTTGAGTAAATATTGTCGTATTAAGACTTCGCTTATTAGACTGCAGGAGTCAAGAGAGCTTAATCTTAATTTAAAAAATAAAATAAAAAAGATGACTCTTTGGCAAGAACAATTTATCTGATAAATCAATGAAAAATAGATGGCTAGGTAGACGGAGAGAAGGACAGGAAATGTTATCCCCCCAAAGAACTTTAAATACAATTTTTAAAAACCCTGGAAAGAGTAAGCAATAAAAAACTGAAAAGCAGTATTTGAAAGAAAGCTGCATGGTTAAAAGATATGGAAGAAGCAAAAAAGGTGACTTTTGTGTGAGAGCTTGCCCTTGCTTGATGCATTTCCTACGAATGGAAATGGACCACATGTTTTCTCCCAGAATATGTTTGCACTCTGCACTTAGCGAGGGGCGTGGGTGAAATGTTTGGTGGGTACCCTGTACCTCCCCATCCCTGCCTACTGTCACGCTCTTGGCAGTTCTGAGTCCTCCGGGGAGGAGCAGGCTGGGTCATCCCAGCCAGTAAAGAGATGGTGATGGGTGAAATGTTTGCTGGGTACCCCGTACCCCTCCATCCCTGCCTACTGTCACGTTCTTGGCAGCTCTGAGTCCTCCGGGGAGGAACAGGCTGGGTCATCCCAGCCAGTAAAGAGATGGTGGGTCATTGCAGGCCACCATGGAAAACCTCGAACCAGTGGAAGGACGAGTACAGTTTTGCACCGTTCACAGACTCTGGAACCACTCCACATTGCAAGGTTGCCAGTTCCAGCTTGGGAAATTCCTGGAGACTTTGCGGGGGGGGGGCAGCATTTGGAGAAGTGAGGGAGCTCGACAGGTCTGGGATGCCATGGAACCCACCCTGCGAAGTGGAACCCACGTCCTCCAGGGAAACCGGTCTCTGTAGTCTAGAGAGTGGTGGTAATGTCCAGAGAACACCAGGCTTCACCTGGAGGACACACAGCAAACCTACCTGGGCTGCATCTCCTCAGAAAGGGTGTGTGTGTGTGTGTGTGGGATGGCACGGGGCAGAGAGAGTAGCATTCGGTTCTTGGGTGTATATTGCCAGACTGGAGGCATGCACTGTCCCTGCAGGGGAGGGGCAGCAGTTGGTGGACCTCCGGTGCTGTTTTCTCTCATGGCCGCTTTCTCTATGACTGTCTCTGTCTGCCCCCTCCCTCCCCAAACCAAAAAACATGGGGCCAAAATGCTCCTGCCAGGCAGGCCGGGACGCCCTCTCAACAGTCGCTTTGAAAAAAGTATGACTTGGGTTTGCGCATTTCTCCTCCTTCTCACAATGAGAGTCTGAAAGCACCTCAAACAAGAGGCCTCCCACAAAACGCCCAAGAGACCTCCTTCCAGCATCCTTCCTGACTCCCCCAACATGGAGCACGCGGACGCCACCGGCCCAGCCACCTTGCTGTACAACGGCTGACTTAGCTCTGCAAGGTACCATATTGGCCAACATTCGTCTCAACGCCTGGCCAACTCCCCCCCGCCCCCCCGGTCCTTGCTTTTATCGGAGAAAAAAAATATTTTGGCACTCTGCTCTCCACCCCTTGGGCAGCCTTTGAAAGGCTTCCGTGCCGGAGCCATTCCCATCTTCACCCCATCTCCTTTCAGCGGGTCTCTGAGAGTTTAGGAAGGAGCTTTTGACCGGCTCCTTCTTCCATTGTTGCCCAGGAGACAAAAGGCCGAGGACCTCCTGGGCTTAAGCAAAATGACAAGGGGAGCCCTCATGCAGAAAGAAACACCCCAGCAAGAAGCCTCCCCCCACCCCACGTGCACAGAAGGGGGGAGGGAGAGGAAGGAACCTTTGAAAGCGACTAATTAAAGTTGTTTTAGCCCCTCTCACACGCCTCCGAGGGCACCTAATCTCACAGGAGCAGTGGCACGGGGAACAATGGCCCCCCGCCCCCCAGGGTCCCTCCTCCTCCTCGGTGCCCCCAACCCCTGTCTCTGAGGTCTTAAAACAAGAGGCCACTTTAAGTTAATGAGCTCTCAGCTGACTGGGGAGAAGCCTCTAATGAAGGCCGATGGCCACACATCCCCTGGCGGGATGAATAGGGTCCTGCCCAAGCCGGGCCTGTCAGGAAGCGTCATTCACAAAAGCCACATGCAGGCCAGGGAGAGGTAGGAGGGTTGCAGGGTGTGTGGGGGGACACGGGGAGGCTTGGAGCAGGAGGAGGACCAAGAAGCCGAGAAGCTGCCTGCCTGCCTGGCTGGCTGGCTGGCTGGCTGGCTGGGCGGTGGGCAGACTCCAGGATTCCTGCACCCCAGCTCCTTTGTCTGCTGATTAATTAGGAAGATCCCCCAAATGGTTCTGGGGGCCAGCTGTTGGGATAATTAGGGAGAGTTGGGGCGGGAGATTTCCACTCTCCAGCTGTTATGTCACCATCTCTGCAAGGGCCAAGGGCTGGGAGCCGGGGCTGGTGGAGGGAGGGAGGGAGGAAAGTGTGAGGGGTTGTTCTCTGAGTGAGGAAGAGACGTGGGGATTCCTCCCTGGCTTGTCAAATGAGGGGATCTGGGCCAGAGAAGAGGAGGGATGGAGGGGGGTAGGCAGACTTGGGCACCGGGATGCTCTGGAGGCAACAGACGAGTGTTTATGGCGGCAGGAAGCCAAGCAAAAACGTCTGCAGCCAGGGTTTGCTAGTGCATCGAGGGAGGGAACGACTGGACATGTGCCCTTAGGGGGATCCCCCCCCCAAAAAAGAAGATATTGAGAGACTGGAAGAGACAGATAAACACATTCATATGGAACAGCAAGAAACCAAGGATCAGATTTCAAGTTTTACAAAATGAAAAAAAGGAGAGGAGGTTTAGCGGTTCCCAACATTAAGTCGTAATATCAATGCCTGCTTTGGACTTCTGACTGGATTAAAAACCCAAATGAAAGATCAATGAAACTAGAAACTATGTCAGATGGCTCACATAGACAGACACCATTGGATTAAAACAACTGTGAAAACATCTAAAAAAACTATGTTATCAGAGATAGCTTGCTAAAAAATTGATGGTCACTTAATACAAGAATAAGTCCCCTAATAGCACCTTTAATGTCTCCATTAGATGCTTATTACGACAAACCTGAGAGGAAAAACAATGACTTTATAAAGTATCAAGACGTGATTAATTAAGATGGGAAAATCAAATCCTGGCAAGTTATTAATGAAGAAGGAGAAAAGATACAATGGTTAACATATCTTCAACTTTCATTGAAGCTTGAAGAAGATAAGCACTAGTATGAAGGAGATACATTAAGGAACTGGACTCAATTTGAAAAGATAATTTTGAATAAAAAGGATAATCTCTTAGGTAATATCTATAAAAACAGAACAAGTTAAGACATGCATGGTGAAATGGTCACAAAACTTTGGGAAACATCTTATCACAGCAATGGGGAAAGCTATGGATGAAAGATCTAACATTTACAGCGAGTCAAGCACTTAGAGAAAACTGGTACAAAATGTTCTATCGCTGGAACATCACCCCGATAGTCATTGAGAAGATGGATAAAAATTATCAAGGATTATGTTGGAAGTGCAAAGAGATAGACGGTACTTTTAACCATATGTGGTGGTCTTGCAAAAAACCCAAAACCCTAGCAAATATTGGAAGGAAATACATACTGCAATTCAAAAAGTTTTGAAGATTAAATTTAAATAGGCATTCTACGAGTGAATATGGAAAGAACGTTGCATGAATTGTTCAGATACATGTTAACTGCAGCAAGAGTAGTTTTTGCTGCCAACCTGAAAGCTAAGGGTTGCCCAACTCTTGAAAACTGAACACCATATGGTATGCACTCATGCAGCACCGCCATTGCTGTGATATTGGAATGACATCACTAGCACTTAATATGTAATATTGTATTGTTTTAACAAATTGTTTTAATGGTTTTAATGATTTGATTGTTAATCTGTGTTTTATCTGTGTGAGCCGCTCTGAGCCTGCTTTGGCGGGGTAGGGCAGGATATGAATTTGAACATAAAATAAATAAATAAATAAATGTGTCCTCCAGAATTACATGGTCAAGGAGGCAAATAGAGTGGGGAAAGGAAAACCACCCTTAAATATGCTGTTTTATCACTTGAAAGAACCTTCCCCAAACTGTTTTTACTCCTGCAGGGAGTTCCCATTGCAGGGAACCGTGTTTCTACATAGCTACTCAGACAGAGGTTAGCGAAGGAGCTCTGTAATCAGCTTGAGAAATCACACTGCCTTAATTTGCTAAGTGTCTGAAACAGATACAACAAAAATTGTGTTGTTTTTTTTTTATTGAAAGGGCTTAGCAGCATGTCCTGCTGCCATACTTCACCTGCATCTTCTCCACTATCGGGTAAACACAGATTTGTGTATACGTACGTGGTCTGAAGCATGAAGAAAAATTCTTGCATGGACTCAGTGTTCCTGCAGTCGTAGCTCCCTATTCTGGGCTCACCACACAACTCAGGCTTGCCAAGTCCCCCTGAGGGGGAGCAAGTAAACCCCTGCCCGAGAGGCCCGTTACCCGATGCCAGCAAACTGGGCCCTGGGGGGAACTCCACCCCCTTCCAGCACACGTCCCCAGCATGATGAGGTCACCCAGAGGTGACATCATCACGCCGGCCACGTTGGAGGTGGGACACTCTATGATTTGAGGGAAACCTCTATGGTTTTCCCTCGAATCCTAGTGGCCCCGCCCCCAACGTGCCCAAGCGATGATGTCACTTCCGGGTGGCGTCATCGCGGCAGCACAGACTCCCGGGATGGCCCGGGACTCCCCCGCGGTAAGTTAATTTGGACTTGGCAACCCTAGCACAACTACACCCAGCTGCATGGCAAATAGCTGTGTGAGTTGAACCTACAGAGCACAGCGCAGGCAACTGAGGACCAGGCGTGTATTTTGTGCAGACGTAGTCCCCAGATTTGCTTTAAGAGGGAACAGGAGCGCTCTAGACTTTTCCAGCAGCTTCAGAGGACATAGAGGACTCAAAAGGGATGGGTTTGCAGAGGAAAGGAAGAAGGGAAAGGACCACAAACAGATACAGACAAAGCATTTTGATGGGCTGCTTTTTAGGTATTTTGGACTTGTGCCCCTCAACAGATTAATGGCATTAACAACATTAGCATTAGCATCAAAGCCGGAGGGTAGGTGTGTGTGTAGGGGAGATGAGGCCAAGGCGTGGAAGCGGAAAGCCTCATGACTGCAAAACTGATAAGGCTAAAGAGGAGACAGAGCTTCACTGGCAGAAGAGAGGCCAGGAAATGCCACGACAAATTAGCCCTCAGCTTCACTGCTTTCCCCTTCATTATCCAAACCCCCTCAGGGGAAGAATAGAGGAGGTTACGACCCTGCTAGTCCACGTACTGCTCTCAGCAGAAGAACAAGACTGAGAGTCCATCCGTCCTGCGCCGAACTATATTCAGGGCCTCTCCTTGTTGCACCCTGCCTGCACCAGACCAAAGAGCACCGACACTTGTAAAGGCATTATGCCGCGAAGCCCACATTCTCCCTGGTCCCTCTGCCACTGCATTTTGAGACTTGAGGGCCCTTTCGTCAGGACATTTTGTACTCATTCCATACAGCAAATACAAAATAGCTGAAAAGCTTCAGTTGTGGAAGTATTTTGCATCCTTAAACAATTGCTTTCTTTGGCATAGGATTGAGCAAGAGCAGGGGTCATTTTGTAGAAAAAGAGGTGCAGGAACTCATTAGCACAACTCATCAGAATAACTTATTTGCATATACCACAACCCCTGACATCACCGGAAGTATGTATGTCAGAAGGCAAGAAAGAAGAGAGGAAGAGAGAGAAGGAAAGAAAGAGGGAAAGAAGTCAAAGAGATGGGAAGGAAGGAAGGAAGCAAGCAAGCAAGGAAGGAAGGACATAAGAACATAAGAGAAGCTAATGTTGGATCAGGCCAGTGGCCCATCCAGTCCAACACTCTGAGTCACACAGTGGCCAAAAATACCAGGTGCCATCAGGAGGTCCACCAGTGGGGCCAGGACACTAGAAGCCCTCCCACTGTTGCCCCACTCAAGCACAGGTTACAGGTTACAGATCCTACCGGCCTTAAGCAAAATACATCATCAGGTGCCAACCATTTACCCGTTATCGAAGGCCTGAGCTTGACATACTGCCCCGCCAAGCCCTCACCCCCCTGACTTGTGAGGATGACAACAATAGAATTCTTTAATCAGGTGGGCAGCTCTAATATGCTTGGAGAGGACCCATTCATTCTGTTCTGGTCCAAAGTCCTTCCACTTGACAAGGTACTGGAGCTGGCCCCTTTTGATCTGGGAGTCAAGGACTGTCTCCACCACTTGGTGGAGTTGCCCATCTATCAGAAGAGGCGGCGGAACTGGTGGACGAGGAGTCCAGGGCGAGGGTCCAGGATCCCTTTTCAGGAGGCTGAAATGAAACACAGGGTGCAAAGAATGAAGAGATTTGGGCCTACCTCAACAGTCACCTTGTTTATCACCCGAGAAACCTTAAGAAGAAGAAGAAGAAGAAGAAGAAGAGATTGGATTTATACCCCGCCCTTCACTTGGAGTCTCAGAGCGGCTTACAAACTCCTCTCCCTTCCCCTCCCCACAACAGACACCCTGTGAGGTGGGTGGGGCTGAGAGAGCTCTGACACAAACTGCTCTTTTTCAAGGACAGCTGTGCCAGAGCTTGTGACTGACCCAAGGTCACATCAGCAGGTGCAAGTGGAGGAGTGGGGAATCAAACCCGGTTCTCCCAGATTAGAGTCCGCACACTTAACCACGACACCAAACTGGCAAAAGGCCCGATGTACCTCCACCCCAGTTTCCTCCTGGGTTGAAGTCCCTTCATATGTTTTGTGGAAATATATACAGAGTCCCCAGGAGCCAAGTCCCACTCGAGGCTTCGTTTGCCATCAGCGTAGCATTTATAATACTCTTTGGCTTTATTCAAGGTCTTTTGCAATACGTCCCAGTTCCTTATCATAGTAGACCACCATATTTGTGCAGTCCCTTTAACGGGTTCATTTAAATCCATGGTTGGGAGAGAGGCTCCCTCATGCACCGCCATAAAGGGAGACATTCCAATGGAGCTATGGAGTCAATTATTGTAGCTGTATTCTGCGAAAGGTAGAAGCTGCACCCAATTATCCTGTTGGTGATTTACATAGCATCTTAAGAACTGTTCAAGGATTTGGTTGGAGCGCTCAGTCTGGCCATCTGTCTCGGGGTGGTGGCTACTACTAAGTCCTCATTCCACCCCCAATAGCGCCATTAGTTCCTTCCAAAACTTGGCAACAAACTGAGTCCTGTGGTCAGATATGACCTTCCTTGGCAAAGTATGTAACTGTATTACATGCTGTAAAAACATGGCAGCAAGTTGTTAAGTGGTGGGTATTTGCTTACATGGAACAAAGTGGGCTTGTTTGGAAAATGGATCAACTACTACCCATATAACGGACTTCCCTTGGCTCTCAGGTAGATCAGTTATGAAGTCCATTGATAGCACTGCCCGTGGATGTTTGGGGGTTTCCAGCGGTTGGAGCTGACCAAGCACTTTACCTCCCTTCCGTTTACTTATTAGGCAAATTTAGCATGTAGCTACATATTTCCTCATTCCAGTGACATTTCCTCTTTCCTCATTCCAGGCCACCAAAACTGTTGTTGTATCAAATGCAAGGTCTTTAAATAACCACAATGTCCCAACAATTTATTATCATGGCTTTGGTTTAAAATCTCCCCCCTCAGTGTCTCGGGTACATATGTTTTATCACCTTTGCACCAACTCCCATTATCCCGCTGGTGCAGCCCCTCCCTTTTGACCATTTGTAGATTGTGGGGGGTGAACGCTGACTTGAGCTTCTCCAGCCAGTTGCTTTGCTCCTCCTCCCTCCCCGCTTTTGCCTGACTACGTGTCAGTACCGCCCCCTCCCAACTGGGCGGGGGAAAACGTAGTGTCTGTGACCTCATCATGCTGACCAGGATGCTGTGGGAGGCGAGAGGGGGCATCAGCTAAAAAGTTAGCCTGCCCTGGGAGGTACTTTATGGTGAACTGAAACTTAGAGAAAAACTCTGCCCACCAGAGTTGTTTTGCATTCAAGCGGCGGGGCGTCCTCAAAGCCTCTGAATTTTTATGGTCTGTCCATACCTCAAATGGTACCCATGCCCATTCGAGCCCATGCCACCACATAGTAAGCGCCAGCTTCATGGCTGCAGCCTGCTTGTCCCAGATTGCCCAATTATTCTCACCCCCTGAGAACTTCTTAGAAACATAAGCCAGGGGGTACAACTTGCCACCTGCACCTCTTTGCAATATCGTCCCCCTCCATCACTACATCAGATGCATCCACTTGTACAATAAAACCCTTATTTTCATCTGGAGGGTGGAGGATGGGCTCTGAGGTGAACAGTTTTTTCAAGTTCTCAAATGCTTGTTGGTACTCAGGAGTCCATTGTAATTTATTCCCCCCCCCTTTGCATCGGGACATTTCCCTTTCATTTTTAACAAGTCTGTTAATAGTAAAGACACTTGGGCAAAGTTGGGGATGAATGTGCGATAAAAATTGGTGAATCCTAGGAAGGATTGTAATTGCCTTCGTATACGTGGGTGTTCCCACCCCACCATGTCCTGCACCTTTTGGGGGTCCATCCCCAAACCCTGCTGGGTGATGTGGTAACCTAAGATATCTATCTCAGTTTGATGAAACTCTAACCTTCTTTACAGGAAGGTGGTAAAAATGCAGAACTGTATTCTCTATTTGTTGTCTATATTATCCTGATCTTACTGCATTGTTTTCTACCTCACAGGGAAGGGAGTTTGTAAGCCGCTCTGAGACTCCTTTGGGTAGTGAAGGGCAGGGTATAAGTCCAATCTCTTCTTCTTCTTCTACGTTTGTAATTCTGCATCACTGTGTGCGTAAAGTGCCATCAAGTTGCAGCTGACTTATGGTGACTGCAGCAAGGGGCTTTCGAGGCAAGTGAGAGGCGGAGGTGGTTGGCCATTGCCTTCCTCTGCAGAGCCTTCCTTGGTGGTCTGCCTTCCAAGAACTGACCCTGCTTCCATGTTCTGACAAGATTGGGCTATACCATACTGCTTTCATTCCCTGATTCTGAATCTTTAGGCACACCTTTAATGTAGTGGTTACAGCAGAAGGCTGATGGAGCTCTGAGGCAATTGTGCTCCCGACTCCAGGCTTTATAAAGTTGTCCTGAAACGCCTCAGGGGCCTTTCCAAAATGTCCGCTTCTTCACCATCGCCCCTCTTTAACTCTGAATCAGCAGCTGCCCACATGCGTGACAGCAGGTGACACACGTTCATGATGAAGGGCTGGTAACATTTTGGCTGTGTGTTTCCCACAGGTCTCTTAGTCAGATGCTGATTTAACAATATTGGATGCATTTATGAGGTAAATTTAGTCCACCCCTTTTCTACATATCCGGCTGGGCAGATGAAACACAGGTGAAGGCAAAGTGAGTCTTTTATTTAACAGAAAACAACAAAGTATTTGTCGAAGTGTTGGGCTTGGAATGTTTCAGTTTATAAGGCTAAAATGACCCTCCACTGTGGCCCAGCAGTTACAGCCTTTCTCCGGTCAGACTTTGCGACAGAGAGCCCAATGAAAGCGAATAAACACTGAGGGAAGATTCTGACTTCCTCGCCTCAAGAAGTTTGCCTCAGGCTATGAGGTCTACTTGACATGGTTACTAAAGCACAGGTTCCCTCGAAGGCATTGCTCTCCTCCTTTCCCCTCACAGTCCCCGATTCGCTGAAGCCATCAAGGCAGGTTTGGTGCTTCTGGCTTTTACCAGGGTGCTGGTACCCCTACCTAAAAACACAAAAATAAAATCGAAATCCAACATTCTTCACCAGAGCCTCCAAGGCCCTGTCTGAGGAGAGAAGGTCCCCCCGCCCCTTTTAACCTAAGGCTTGCTCACCCCCTCCCATTCCGCGGGGTTTCATGGACTCTGATTGGCTGACAAACACGCAATTAGCCTGAGGCGATGATCACAAGGATTGGCTCAGAGTCCTGGAAGAGAGGTGGGACTTCGGGGGATGATTGCCACATTGTCTGATACTTAAGGACATAAGAACATAAGAGATGCCAATGTTGGATCAGGCCAATGGCCCATCCAGTCCAACACTCTGTCACACAGTGGCCAGAAATACCAGTGCCATCAGGAGGTCCACCAGTGGGGCCAGGACATTAGAAGCCCTCCCGCTGTTGACCCCCCCCAAGCACCAAGAAGACAGAGCATCCCTTGCCCCAGAGTCCCTATCTATACCTTGTGGCTAATAGCCACTGATGGACCTCTGCTCCATATGCTTATCTAATTCCCTTTTGAAGCCGTCCATGCTTGTAGCCACCACCACTTCCTGTGGCAGTGAATTCCAAGTGTTAATCACTCTTTGGGTGAAGATAGAAGTACTTCCTTTTATCCGTTCTAACCTGACCGCTCAGCAATTTCATGGAGTGCCCACGGGTTCTTGTATTGTGAGAAAGGGAGAAAAATACCTCTTTCTCTACCTGCTCTTTCCCATGCATTATCTTATAAATACTTTTGTTTTGCACTTAAAAATCTTAGTTTTATTGCATTACTTATCAGGTTTCTCATGCTGTCTGATGGCATTGTTTTACACCATGTATTCTGCCTTGAATCTCAGTGAGAAAGGCAAGCTATAAATAAAGCAAATAAAACAAAACACACACACTCTCTCTCTGTGTGTCTGTCTCTGTCTCTCTTTTACATGGCATGACTGTAGGAGAACTCCTGCCTCCCACCTAGAGACTGGCTACCTTAGGAGTGAGGGAGGACAGGGCTCTAATACTGAGGAAAAGATGCGGGGGGGGGGAAGGGAAAGGGAGGGCTGGAAGGGGGAACGAATTGGATGGGGAAGTGGCAAAAGGCGCTGTTGCCAGAAGTCCTGGGTGGGTTTTGAATTACCACCAAAGGCAGCAACATTAGCTAGTGGTGCTAAGCTGCCTCCACCCCAAGGGATGCTGGGAAGGCCACCAAATGCTGGAGGGGCAGGGAATCAGCCACCAAAAGGGTTCGACTGAGGTATGCTGGGATTGTCCCCCCCCCCCCACTGAGGTAGGCCATAATAAATCACTTGTGACTTGACAGCAAAGCGCCCAGACTTCCCTAATTGTCTGTTCTTTCTCCTGTACTTTGGTTTGTTTACTCACAAATCCTTCTTTCTATTATTCTTCACCTTGTTCTTCTCTTTTACTGTTTTGGAGGGTAGGTCTCCCCTGCTAAAGGGCTCCATCCTCTGAATTTCTGTGGCAGCAGAGGGAGAGGATGATGTGTGGGGTTACTCCCCCTGGCTGTGTCTTTTGCTTTACCCTCCCACCCAGATACTAACAGAAATCAACCCTGACTGTTCCCTGGAAGGCCAGATAATGAAACTGAAGCTCAAATACTTTGGCCACCCAATGAGAAGGGAGCCCTCACTGGAGAAGACCCTGATGCTGGGAAAGATTGAAGGTCAAAGAAGACGGGGATGGCAAAGGATGAGATGGTTAGACAGTGTAATCGATGCAACGAACATGAAATTGAGCAAACTTCAGAGGACGGCGGAAGACAGGAGGGCCTGGCGTGATCTGGTCCATGGGGTCGCGAAGAGTTGGATTCGACTGTGCGACTGAACAACAACAACAACCCGCCCAGAGGCCAGGCAGGCACGCAGCTGCCACAATCCAGAAGATCAAGGCACTCACTGCCAGGGTTGGCAGTAAGCCCTGCTGGGGCATGGGCCTTGGCAGATACCAAGCCATGCCCCTGCCGCTATATACCCAAGTGGATAGGCCGAGCTTTCCCAAAGCATTGCCTTCCACCCTGAGATGCCTTAGATGGGTTCTGTAGGCTTAGAGGGTGGGTTCTCTCCGGCCTTGTACCCTTGCTGAGGTCCCTCTCCTTCCCAAATCCACCCTTCCCAGGTTTCACCCCCAAACTTCCAGGGATTTCCCAACCCAGAGCTGATAACCCCACTTATCACTGTGGCTGGTTTCTCATCCTGCTCAAGTTTTGGAGGGGGAGACGCCGTGGACTTGAGGTCTCCGGGAGAGTCCAGGGCCGATGGAGCAGGCTGCCCACACTGGGCAGGCTACTGAGCGTGGAACTTATTCTTGCGGTGGGTAATTGACTGAGAGAGGCAGCCGTGGGCGGGGGTGGCGGGAGCTGACTTCCAGCCCAGCATCATTAGGAGAGCGGCAGACAATGGTCCATGGCAGAGACCCCCGAAGTGTCTGATTTCTCTCTTGAACGGGAGGCTCCAGTGAGGGAAGCCCCAGCAGGCCCACCCCCCACCCCGCCTGCCCGCCCCTCCCTTCCCTTCCCTGGAATTCTCTTTATAAAATAACAGAGTTGGCCAGGAGGAGATGGAAAGGGAGGACAATCGTCCACACAGATGGCCCCATGGGCCTCCCTTGCCTCCTTCCTAATTGGCAAAGAAACGGTGACCTGATTTGGGAGGGCTGGTCACGGGAGGGCTGGTCACGGGAAGCCCTCGGCTTCCTCCCTTTTCTCTTCCCCTCGCCACCTTCTTTTGTTGTTCCTCTGTTTGGCCTGGCGCATAAACCTGACTTGGTGGGATTGGAGCAAAACCGAGGAGGACGGAAGGGTGGCAGACCGAGCGGAGGCGCTCAGGGTGAGGCTGGGCCCCGGGCACAGCGGAGGGACCAGGAAGGGAGGGGAGGGGAGGGAGGGAGGGAGGAGCACCGGGGCCGCCTTCTTCAGTGGCCAGGAGGAGGAAGAACCCGGCGGCTTCCCCGGGGCCCGTCCTAAGGGGGACAGGACAGGGCGGTATCAAGGGGCATCTTGTCTGTGGGGCAAGGCTACCTGCTGAGCTGGAATCCTTTCTTGCCGGCCTTCATGCTCAGATTGATAGGAAGGAAAATCATTGCCGGTGCACAAATTGCTGTGCATTGTATTCATCTTGACCCTCAACATGAAAGCTCACACAGAGCAGGGGGATGAGCCAGAGAGGCCTGTCTGCTGTGTCCCCAGCTCCACTCCCCGTCTTGTTCCGTATCCTGCCAATGGGGAAGAAGATCCTGGCATAAGAGGGGCCAGACGGGCCTCCCTGGGGGAGCACAGAGTCAGACTCCGCACCTTCCGTTGCAACTCCCAGGGCCTCCTGAAGGAGGCTGAGAGCCAGGGGGTGGTCTCAGGGATTCCAGGGCCCAAGGCAGGTTTCCCAACTCCTGGTTGGGAAATTCCTGGAGATTTGGGGCGGAG
>NW_015168838.1:29714-33875 GCF_001447785.1 Gekko japonicus
GGAGACAGAGATCGGCTCACCTGATGAAAATGGCCACTTTGGAAGGTGGACTCTCTGGCCTTGTACTCCAACGAAACCCCTTCCCTCCCCAAACCCCGCCCTCCTCAGGCTCCACCCACCAAGCATCATGGTGCTTCCCAGTCCAGAGCTGCCCCCCCTGAGGGGCCCTACCTGGTGGCAGCGACCACAGCCCAGCCCCAGCATTGCTGCAGGGGGTGCCCCCCCGGTCACCCTCCTAAAGGAGGGAGGGAGGGAAGCCTTCCTGAGCAGCCAGCGGGGAGCTGGGCGCCTTCCATCCTCACGGTGCTGCCTGGGTGGATGGGGGGTAGTGGCTGGCATGGCGATGGGCTTGGCCGGCTAGGGGTTTCTTCCCTGCTGTGCTTGGGCTGCTGGTTGGCAACTCCTCCTGCACTCTGGTGCTGCCAACCTCCAGGTGGGTAAACACAGAAAACACCGTGTTGAAATAATAAACACAATATTTACATGTACTTATAGCTAAATATATTTGCTTTTTATACACAACATCAACTCTAGTGTATTGTAAACACTTTCAAACGACAACATCACATTTCAAACACTTTCAAACTAAGTTATATAACACGAAGAGTCCAACTGCCTTCTTCCTGATGGAGGATAAATACCAATGTACCGTTATTTGCACCGAACAATGCAGCAACCTACTGTACATTTCCCAAGTGATGATCCATCAGGTAAAGCTAGCAGGCAGCTTGTATTTCTCACTGTGATGATTCAGCGTAGCCAGCAAGCCTAGTAGATGTATTTCCCCATGAGGTGATTCAGCTAGCAAGTAGGCCTAGCACACGCCTCCCGGGCATAACCTGCGTGTTTCAAACAAATCTTCTTCAGGCATAAATTTTTCTGGAACCACAGCTCTTGAATTTACCCATGCATAAGTCAAACAATGTAAACATGGCTGTTCTGGTTCTTATGCATGGCAGGCGTGACGTTCGTGGGCCTCTCCACAGCTGGCGCAGGGTGTTGCTGTGATGGTCTCCGCTGGACAAGTGGCGGTGGATCAACGATTGCAAGTCACAGCGAGCTGGGCGGTGAACCTGATGGGTCTCTTCTTCATCTGAGGCCTCTGAAGCTGAGGGGATGAAGACCTGGTATGTGGCAGAGGTTTGGCAGTCTCGCCGGGATTCCTCGAAAGTGGTGGCCTTGTGTAGCACGTTTACTAGTGTGAGTTCCTCATGGCCAATGAGCTTCTGGTGTAGTTTCTCCTCCCTGATCTCCATCATGAACTGGTTGAGGAGGGCATTGTCAAGATTCAGGAACTCGCATGTGGGGCCAGTCGGCGAAGGTCCACCACGAAGTCAGCGGCTGTCTCGTTGGACTTTTGCTGGTGCATGTAGAAGTCTACGTGAGGCGCCATCTTCATGGTCTGAGGCATGAAATGGCCGGTGAGTGCCTTAATAAGAGTGTCGTAAGTGGCCACTTTGAGTGTGGTGGGCACGATGAGGCCCTGGGCTAGCCACAGGAACTGAGCAAGAGAGCCTTCTTCTTCTCTTCACCCTTGATGTCCTGGATCAGTACAAAGTACTTGAGCCACTCCACCCACGTCTCCCAAAGCTCTGGGTGAGCGGGGTCAAATTCCGGCAGATGTCCTGGAGCGGCAGCCATGGTTCCATTTTCGATGCAGTGCGCGTGGCACTGGAGCTTGGTGCGCGGTGCAGTGCAGCATTACAGCAATTTCCTTGGTGGGTCATAATGAAAACGTCACTTTTCGTGGTTTGCTGAACAGGATCCCACCTTCATTTGCCAGTGTTAAATGGTGGGTTCAATGGAGGAGCGGACCCCAACTCTAGTGATCAGCTCTACTTTATTAGTGATTTCAGCAAGAACAAGACAAGACCCCAGAGCCTCAGCTCTGTTTAATAGCATGCAACTGCCACACCCAAACACACCCCACACCCAAGGATAGGCTATTTAGGGACTGGTTACTTTCAGAGTCCTGGTCGGCTATTGTGCTTCCCTAACTAGATAAAGTTACTTTTACTTTATAAACGCACGGTGTGGACTTGGAAAGGCCACTGGACTTGGGGGGGGGGGCTGCCCTTTTCTCTTGCCACCCAGCAGCAGAGAGAGGAGAGGTGCCTTCGGATGTCCAGGTCTTGCCTCAGACAGTGTTGGGTAGGGAAGCCGAGGGCTGTGGAAGGACCCAGATTTCCCACCAGAAGAAAGCTGTGCTGGCAAACGTTTGCCTCCATTTCTATTCCTGGGGTGAGTTTTATAGCAACGGTATCTTTTCTGCCTTACCTACTGGTGTCATTTCCCCCTGCCATAATTTTTACCGGAGGCACTAACTTTTGAGAGTGAAAAAAGAAAATACAGACTCAGTTTCTAGAGCTACATCTTGAGTCTAATGTCATCTCCTTCTTCCTCACAAACAAAGAACAGAAACTGGTAATAAAATGCAATCATCCAATACTTTGAACAGCCAATTAAAAGTCTATAGAACGCTTCATTTTACTAACAACACCCACAATTTTCACGGGCTAAGTCAACTTTACTTCTAATTGGTTACAGGTTAGTTAGGTGATATCCTGTTTACTAACAGTTAACTCTATAATGACTGAAAGTGTAAGCAACTTGCAAATATCCCAGCAGTCCCTCAAGATCAATATGGTCTTCTCAGGTGGGCAGCGGGCCCAGGGTCGCAAGCAGAGAAAAGCCTTTCCCATCACCTACTGCCTGGTCCTTTTAATTGGAGATTCTGGGTGTTGAACCTGGGACCTTTTGCATGCCAAGCAGATGCTCTACCACTCAGCCACAGCCCCTGACTGCGAGCTGATAAAACAAGTCCCCCTCCCCACAATTTGTCCATCTGTGTTAAAAGGAAGAATAGTTTAAATACATTTATTCTCTTTACAGCTGCTTCATGCACAGCGCCATTAAAACAATCCTTCTTCTTCTCCTGCACAAGTCCCATTCATTGGCACAAATGCTCCTCCTCAAAAGACTGCCCCTTCTTGGCCCTCTTCCTCTCTTGCATCCTCTTCATTCCTGGATGGCTGGGGGTGCCAACCTGCCAGAGAACCAAGATTAGGAGCCAAGGGGATGCCACCCTGGTCTCTAGGAGCCTGCCAAGATGCCATGTCAATCAACAGCAGCATTACAGCAATTTCCTGGGTGGGTCATAATGAAAACGTCACATTTCGTGGCTTGTTGACTGTTCATAGAAAACTGGGCATATTTGTTGTTCAGTTAAAGCAAGCGGGGAGCCGTGTTTGGTAGTCAAGGAAGAGGCAACTGTTAACATGTAGTGGTCCAATGTGGACTTGGAAAGGCCACTGAACTTGGGGGGGGGGCTGCCCCCCTTTTCTTTTGCCACCCAGCAGCAGAGAGAGGAGAGGTGCCTTCAGATGTCCAGGTCTTGCCTCAGACAGTGTTGGGTAGGGAAGCCGAGGGCTGTGGAAGGACCCAGATTTCCCACCAGAAGAAAGCTGTGCTGGCAAACGTTTGCCTCCATTTCTATTCCTGGGGTGAGTTTTATAGCAACGGTATCTTTTCTGCCTTACCTACTGGTGTCATTTTCCCCTGCCATGATTTTTACCGGAGGCACTGACTTAGCCCTTCATTCATGCTGGGAATGGTTACCTTGGTCCATAATCCTTTGCAAAGATAAAAGTGGAATAGGGACTCAACCACTTCTACTCAAGAGGGAGAAGTAGCGCATTGAAATCTGGAAACATTCACTCATACTGCCCTTTCAGTGTGAGCACTGGCGTTGCCAGGCAACCAGCAGGCGATTGCGGGGGGGGGGGGAGGGACATGGGCGGGGCGCTGTCAATGATGGTGTGACGTCATTTCTGGGAAAACTCAGAAGTGATGTCATGCCTTTCTAGGAACCTCTGGGAAATCTTTGGTGAAACTATAGGTTTTCCCCAGTGATTCCTAGAGAGGGCAGATGTCACTTGGGGCTTTTTCTGGAAGTTTTGTCACCCTGTCACCCGATGGCGATATTTTAGATTAACTTTCTCCTGCTGGCCGGAGCTGTGGGGGTGGAAAACAGGAGCCCAGATCCTGGTAGGGGTCTGGCAACCTTGGCTCTTTGGGGTGCTCAAAAATAATGCGAATCCCCATGGGTGACTGTTGGGATTCTTTTTGAGTAAGTCAGCAGAGTATTAAGAGACTGAGTCC
>NW_015168838.1:37803-43404 GCF_001447785.1 Gekko japonicus
TTGAAGCCAAGTTATAGGAAAGGCTGTATGTCCTGGAGAGAAACAGTGAACATATATGACCTTGAGTTAAAGTGTTACAAAGTTACCTGAAAGATCCCTGTCAGTAAGGGAGCAGATTGTGTGTGATACACCAAGAAATTGTTCATTATTTACACATTAATAGTTACATTGGTCTACCCTTTTATTTATGAATATTTCAATAAATCCTCTTTATTCAAGTATACCAGATCTGAAAGAAATACTTCCTCAGGACCACATAGTTCCTCGTAAGCCTTGAATTCAGTCTACCTAACCAGTAAGAGCAGAAGTAAAAGTATAAAGGTTTGGAAATCCTTAAAATTTCCTGGGGGCAGCTGTCTATACCCAGATAAACAGAATAAAAAGAACACTTTTAAAGGGAAACCAGTCCTCCCTAATAAGGAGGACGTCACACAGGATTTTGACTGTGGTTTACTCTAGGCTTTCTCCTGTAGTACTAACCATGGTTTGGCTTTATATTCACATTTATATTTGAGCACAGAGAGCTGCCATTTTAAAGCCTGATGGTCGGTCTTTCCCAGGACAATTTCATGACCCGATGATGGCCTAAGGTACAAGCTTCTGATTGGGCCAACTTTCTTGTGATGGCAGACTTTCAGCCTTCACAGAGATTTTCTTCCAGGCAAAAAAGAGAGCATATTTCCATTTATTTATTTCAGCTTACATGACCAAAGGTCTCAAGCACATGTATAAAGTACAGTTTATGTTTAAACATCAAAACAAAGTTAAAACAGTGAGCTTCTCCAGATTGGTAGGAAATAATCAGTATAAAACATCCAGAACATATTGTTTAAAATAGTTAAGATAAATCAATATAAGCGTTTCAATGTAGAAAACAGAATGAATTCTGCAGTTCCAGCCCTCCATATTGGGCAGTACTTCAAATGGTCCTGAGGAAATAAGCAGATCCCCAGCAAGAAACAATCCATTCGAAATGTCTGGCAAGGGAACTGATGTGGCCTGATAAGTAGCCCTGTAAGCCAGAAATTTTTTGGTGGGGTTGCACATGCCTTCCTCACATCAGTTGTCACCAGGAAATGATGTATGCACTTGTGGGAGGGAGAGGGAGGAAACAGGAAGGCTGGCTGGCACAGCAAGCCTGGCGAGGGTTGGAAAGGGTGCAACGGGGAGAAGGAAGCTGGGTGCGGGGCATCTCTTGCTGGGTCTCTGAGCCCCATAGTTATGTGACCCCCGAGCGTAGAGAGCCAGTTTGGTGTCGTGGTTAAGTGCGCGGACTCTAATCTGGGAGAACCGGGTTTGATTCCCCACTCCTCCACTTGCACCTGCTGATGTGACCTTGGGTCAGTCACAAGCTCTGGCACAGCTGTCCTTGAAAAAGAGCAGTTTGTGTCAGAGTTCTCTCAGCCCCACCCACCTCACAGGGGGTCTGTTGTGGGGAGGGGGAAGGGAAAGGAGTTTGTAAACCGCTCTGAGACTCCAAGTGAAGGGCGGGGTATAAATCCAATCTCAGAGATGGTTTTTTAAAGAGAAGGTGGACCATTGCTTCCTTGAGTGCCCCCAGGAACAGTCCCTCAGATACGGACTTGTTGATAATATCCCTGAGGGCACCTCGGAACCATGAAGGGCACGGGTCAAGGCTGCACGTGGTTGGACGTACTGTCGAGAGCAATCTGTCAACTTCCTCCTTGGAATGGGCTGGCAAAGTCCAAATGCACCCATGCCCATGGCATGGGAGTAGATTCCCATTGGTGAACGGGAGCCCTCGGAGGTTTCGGCCGCATCTCTTGGCATGCCTGGCAATGCTGTACCCAGCCCTCAATCTCACTCTCCATGCCCGGCCACCACATGAAGCTCCTGGCCAGCGCTTTCATCCTCATGATTCCTGGGTGGGTCTCGTGCAGGTTTACGCAGTGGTGGGGGATTCACTACCCGGCTACCCCATAGGAGGCACCCTTGTGCGCTGAGAGCTCATCCCAGCGGGATGCAAATGCTGTGAATTCTGGGCCCACCTGATCCGTGGGCCATCACCTCCCCATCCAGTCCGAAACGTGGGAGAGGACACGATCCCTGGCTGTGTGGCGGGAAATGTCCACACCATGCAGAGGGTGGTCTGGAAAGTCCTCCATCATCAGGATTTGGTGTGCAGAGGCCGGATCCGGGTCGATGAAGCTGAGCGGAAGGCGTCTAAGAGCGCCTGCATGTCCTATGGTCTTCCCTTGCAGGGCATATTGGTAACCCCCCAGAAAAATGGACCAGCGCAGGACCCTGGGCGACAGCATCTGCGACGTTCGGTGGTTGGGGGTGAGGAGACGGAGCAGAGGGGCTTGCGATCGGTTGCGATGGTGAAGGGGCAACCATACAGGTAATTGTGGAACTTTTTCACTCCTGCCATGATTGCAAGGGTCTCTTTGTTGATCTGGGAGTAGTTCCACGCAGCTGATGACAGGGTCCGGGAGTAGTAGGCCACCGGCACCTCGCTCCTGTCTGGGAACTAATGGCCCAGGACTGCACCAATGGCATAAGGAGAAGCATCACATGCCAAGATGACTGGCAGCGTCTCATCAAAATGGGCGAGGATATCGTTCGATGTGAGTAGCTCCTTCACGGCCCGAAAAGTGGTGGCCTTTCACTGGCCCCACACCCACGGGGCCTTCTTGTTGAGCAGGCGGTGGAGGGGCTCCGCAAATGCAGCTTTATGGGGCAGAAAGGTGCGGTAAAAATTCAGAATCCCCAAGAAAGCCTGCAACTGGGCCTTGGATGTGGGAGCAGGTACATTCATGATGGCGCGAACCTTGTTGGGACCCGGATGGATGCCGTCTGTGTCCATGGAGAACCCCAAGAACTCTATGCGGGGGACTCCCCGGAGGCATTTCTTCTGCTTCACCTTTAGCCTGGCGGAGTCAAATTCCTGCAGCATGGTGCATAGGCGGGTGGTGAAGTCCTCCTCCATGGGGGCAGCAGTTAATACATCATCGAAGAAGGGTTGGACCCCAGGGATGCCTTTCAAAAGAGAGTCCATTAAGTTCCGGATGTCCTGGAGTGGCAGCCATGGTCCCGGTTGTGATGCGATGCGCTTGACACTGGAGATCAATGCGCAGTGTGGTGCAGATGGGGTCTGGGCTGGTTCAACAGGATCCCATCTTCGTTGCTACTGTTAAATAGTGGGTTCCATGGATGAGCAGGCTTGAGTCTAGTGATCAGCTCAACTTTATTTGTGATTTCAGCAAGAGCAAGAGAAGACCCCAGAGCCTCAGCTGTGTTAAATAGCATGCAATTGCCACGCCCAAACACACCCCACTCCCAGTGATAGGCTATTTACATAACATTACTACTAGATTGGTTACTTTCAGAACCCTGGTAGGCTATTGTCCTTGTGCTCCAAGCTCAGCCAGTCTCTGGGGTGATTCAACTAGGAATGATTCAATCCCAATACATAACAGAGAGAAACGGTGCTCAACATGGCAAAAACAGACCACATAATAAGGGAAGGGAGTTGTTGCCTTGGATTGGCATAGGGGTAGTACATAAAGAAAGGGAGTTGCAGCCTAGGATCGGCATGGGGTAGTACATAAAGACCTAGTTTTTAAAAATGAAACTAAGTCCTCACTGCCAGATGACCTGCATCCAAGAGTACTAAAAAGAACTCGCAGATGTAATTTCCGAGCCTCTATCTATTATTCTTGAAAATTCTTGGAGAAATAGGTGAGGTGGGCAAATGTTGTACCCATCTTCAAGAAGCGAATAAAGGAGGATCCGAGTAACTATCGACCCGTCAGCTTGACATCGATACCTGGGAAAATTTTAGAACAAATCATCAAACAAAGTAGAGCATTTAGAAAGGATGGCTGTGATTACTAAGAGCTAGCATGGGTTTCTCAAGAACAAGTGGTGTCAGACTAACCTTATCTCTTTTTTAAAACAAAGTTACTACCCTGCTGGAGCAGGGGAATGCTGTAGACATAGTTTTTCTTGATTTCAGTAAGATTTTTGATAAGGTTCCACATAATGTTTTTGTTGACAAATTGGTAAAATGTGGTTTGGATCCTATGACTATTAGGTAGATCTTTAACTGGTTGAAGTTACTTGGAGAGGAGTGACAAGTGGAGTGCCTCAAGGATCTGTCCTGGGACCTGTTTTGTTCAACATCTTTATGAATGATTTGGATGGAGGGATACCAATGCCCGTAGTATGGGTAATAAGAAGGAAGAGCTGGAGATTCTCTTGCAAACAGAGGGCTGTTATAATAGGAATCACTGAGACCTGGTGGGATAATTCTTGTTACTGGGATGTGGCAGTGGATGGGTATGAGTTGTTCAAGAAAAACTGGAAGGGTAGAAGAGGAGGCGGAGTGGTGCTGTGTGTGAAGAGAGGGCTAGATTGTCAGGAAGTTCTGGAGAAGGTGGTTGACAGCCCCATGGAAAGTATATGGGTGGAAATAAGGGGAGGTAGGACAAAGGGTATTGTTGCTGGAGTCTGCTACTGACCGCCTGACCAGGGACAGGAAATGGATGCTGCCCTCCTTGAACATATCGGTAGAGTATCCAGACATCAGAACCTTATAATTATGGGAGACTTCAACTTCCCCGATGTGTGCTGGGAGACAGCTTCAGCAAAGCAACAAGAATCATGCAACTTCCTGACCTGTCTGTCCGACAACTTCCTTTTTCAAATGGTGGAGGAAGCTACAAGGGGCTCGGCCATAGTAGACTTAATATTAACCAACAGGGAAGAATTGGTAGATGGGGTGTCGGTGGTGGGGACCTTAGGGGGAAGTGACCATGTCCTCCTTGAATTCCAGTTGCTGTGGGGGGGTCAAGGAAGTTCGTAGCCAGACTCAGGGCTATTTTTGGGCAGGAACGGAGTTCTGGCTGGCTTTAGAGTTGGCCACGCCCACTACAGCCAAAACATTTAAATGCCTCCCCAGCCTGTCTACAAAAAAGCCCTGGCTGGATTCATAGGTTAGATTTTTGTAGGGCCGACTTCAACGAACACAGAGGCTTGTTGGGAGGCATTCTGTGGGGGAGTGTGCTGGAAGGGAAAGGAGCGAGTGAAGGGTGGGCTCTTCTCAAACATGAGCTTTTGCAAGCTCAAGCCTTCACTATTGCAGCAAGACGGAAACATGGTAAGGGCTCCAAGAAACTGATGTGGATGAACCGAGAGCTTCAGAATAAGCGAAGGGAGAAAAAGGAAATGGAGGGAAATTGAAGGAAGGTCGGACCTCCAAAGAGGATTATATGAGAGTTACTAGGTACTGCAGATCAGCCATCAGAGAAACCAAAGCTCAGTATGAGTTGGATCTGGCCACGGGGGCTCGCTACAATAAGAAAAACTTCTACAGATATGTGAGAAGGAAATGCAAAGTAAAAGAGGCAGTTGGACCACTTTTGGGAGTAGAAGGAGAAACTCTGGTGGAGGACAGAGAAAGCAGACAAGCTTAATGACTTTATTGCCTCTGTCTTCTCCCAGAAGAACTTGAGCCGATCTAGAGATGGTAGAGGGCATGACAGGACACCTGAGTGTCCAGTTGACATTGACAGGGAGGTTGTGGAGAGGGACCTGGCTGTACTGGAGAAATACAGATCCCCTGGGCCAGACGGTGTG
>NW_015168839.1:0-1199 GCF_001447785.1 Gekko japonicus
GGCAGCAGCAACCTTGCAAGGTGGAAAGCTGGCGTGGGGGGGCAGGCATCCCAAATTCTCCGCTCTTCTGACGGGAAGGACCCTCTTTCAAAGCTGGCTTCCTCGTTCGGAGCAATTGGCGCCTGCCCGTGTGGCTCTCACCCTTTATGTGGCCGCTTAATTTGGATCTAGGCCCACAGACTCATTTACTCCTTTGCAGGCGGATTGACAGGCACTGACTCCCGTGAAACCTGCATGTGCTTGCGGTAGGAGGCCAGGGCGGACGTCCACTGCGCTAATCGTAAGGAATCCACGCGACGGGTTCTTCTGAGCAGAAATGTCATCTAGGGACAGCTTCATGGGCCAGCGTTGCCGTCCAAGTATATTATTGTGACATTTGGCCTTGAAGCAAAGAAACAGGGGAAGCCAAGGCTGGACTAGAGACAGATAATAGTTCTGGGTTTTTTTCCCCAGATAGATGAAGGTTGAAGAGTCACAGCGGGTCATGCCGTGTACATTTCAGCTCACCGCTGTTGCTGATTGAATTGGCTGAGGAGGGGCTTTAAAAAATTCTTTCGAGAACACTAACATCACACTAGCGAACAAAGCACACACAAACAGAGATTTTAAAAAAGTTAAATAGTATTCCCCAAAATGCAAGCTTAAAGTGCAAAAAGACCAGTTCTCTGCATAAGTCACTGAAAAACTTAGCAGCTGTTAAATTGGGAGGGGCCGTGGCTCAGTGGTAGAGCCTCTGCTTGGCATGCAGAAGGTCCCAGGTTCAATCCCCGGCATCTCCAGTTAAAAAGGACCAGATGTGAAAGAACTCAGCCTGAGACCCTGGAGAGTTGCTGCCAGTCTGAGTAGACAGTACTGAATTTGATGGACCAATAGTGTGATTCAGTATAAGGCAGCTTCCTGTGTATGTTTTGGGAGGGGCCGTGGCTCAGTGGCAGAGCATCTGCTTGGGATGCAGAGGGTCCCGGGTTCAATCCCCGGCATCTCCAGTTAAAAGATCTGGCACTAGGTGATGGGAAAGACCTCAGCCTGAGACCCTGGAGAGCTGCTGCCAGTCTGAGTAGACAATACTGACCTTGACAGACCAAGGGTCTGATTCAGTATAAGGCAGTGTCACACAAAGGTCATTTGGGGGGGGAATCGCGGGGGATCGCAGTTCCCCCGGGGTGAGGTACGGGGGGCGGGGCACATGACGAAGCCCA
>NW_015168839.1:1613-3183 GCF_001447785.1 Gekko japonicus
GCCCTTCACTACCCAAGGGAGTCTCAGAGCAGCTTACGAACGGGAAGGGGAAAGGAGTTTGTAAGCCACTCTGAGACTCCCTTGGGTAGTGAAGGGTGGGGTATAAATCCAATCTCTTCTCTTCTTTCCCCTCCCCTCCCCACAACAGACACCCTGTGAGGTAGGTGGGGTTGAGAGAGCTCTGACAGAAACTGCTCTTTTTCAAGGACAGCTCTGATAGAACTGTGGCTTGCCCGAGGTCACCCAGCTGGCTGCATGTGGAGGAGTGGGGAATCAAACCCGGTTCTCCCAGATTAGAGTCCGTGCAGTTAACCACTACACCAAACGGGCTCTCACACCATGAGATGGTCTGACTCACACCTTGAGATGGTCTGACTCAGTAAAGGAAGCCAGGTCCTTCAGTTTGCAAGACCTGAGTAAAGCTATTCATGATAGGATGGTTTTGGAGGTCATTTTGCATAGGGACGCCATACGTTGGAAACAGCTTGAGATGCAGCATGCTAAAGAGGGTGGATTCCACAGGCTTGGTTTTCATTGGCAGTCACTGCTTGCCAGCTCTGTAAATTTGGGAGGCTGTATTAATTCTTCCTGCTCAGATTTGCCTAAATTGCCGCTATTTTATTAATTAGCATTCTATGCCAAAGATTCCTAACCTACATCTTGGAAAGTTTGCTCTTTTGTTTCTCCAGCGCTTTCCTGCAAGCGTAATCACTACCGCTAGCTAAACGCTACTGGCTAACACTGCTGGTTTTGTTTAACCGGTAGACCAGCGGATAGAAGGAAAACCCTGCCCCAATTATCTCTTGGAAAATATACAAAAAATCTTTCCCAAAAATTTTTTTCCTACCACACAGCCAATGCACATATATAAAATATGCATTCTTTGCTTAACACTTTTCTTTTAGATTAGCAGGGATTTAAAAAAAAAAAAGTTACTGGGACATAGTGCCATTAAATGTAAGCGCTCATAATTCCCCCCCTTAATAGCTGTAGTAACTCTGCAAATATAATTCTCCCGTTCTTTGTAAATGCTCTTTTATAAGTCGTCTGTATACTGTGGACCACCAAAAAGACAATGAAGTGGGTTCAGATCAAATTAAGCTCGAACAGTCAGATTCGACTGGCTTTCGAACAAGGGAACCTTTACCTTTACCTCCCTAGAAGCTCAAATGATAATAACTGAGGCTATCGTATTCTGGTCACATTATAAGAAGATGAGAGTTACTGGAAAAGGAAATAATGCTGGTGTTAGGGACAAAGACTAGTCTGAGAAATAACGAGGCAAAGTCGAAGGTGAAGGTTATAACTTCATTACTGGTACTCAGGGGTCATTTTGTAGAAAAAGAGGTGCAGGAGCTCCTTAGCACAACTCATTAGCATAACGTATTTGCATATGCCACACACCCTGACATTACCAGAAGTGTGTCAGAAGGCAACACCCACCACTCAGGCTCCACTGGACTCTTTTGGATTGCTAGCTATGGGGGGCGGGATGCGCAGAGGAGGGAGAGCTTGTACCTGAATAAACCTTGGCCTTAAAGGTGCCACTGGACTGTTTTGGATTGCTATC
>NW_015168839.1:3320-4688 GCF_001447785.1 Gekko japonicus
GTGCACTCCTGCAGGAAATGACCCCTGGGCAAACCACCTCTCCTCCTCCCTTGCCTTGAAAGCCCCTTGCTGGGGTCATCATATGTCAGAAGCTAAGCTGGGTGTGTATTTGGAAGGGAGGCCACCAAGGAAGAGACTGCAGAGGAAGGCGATGGCAAACAACCTCTGCTTCTCTCTTGCTGGGGTCACCGTACGTCAGCTGCAACTTGGCAGCACTTAACAGACACACACTATTCTTCCACATCTAGGGTGTGTAAAGGACAAAAGTATGGATTTAGTTGCAGGAGAAGGAATGATGGCAAATTGGAAGATAATAAAGATTTGGGGGGTAAGGAGGGAGTGGAATCCAGCCACCTGTTTAATTATATCTTTCGAACATTTCCTCTGGTCGAAACTGACATCCATAGGAGCGCTAAGTAATATGAGTGTTTTACAAAAGAAAATTGGCATAATGCATAAAAGAGCGCTTATGTATGCAAATTACTGTAATAACAAACAATTAGTCTGAGGCCTGACAATGGACGACGAAAATGCAGGAGAGAGAAGAAGAACCTCCTCCCGCATTAGAGAATCAAGCTGGTTAAGAGCTCCGTAAAATCTCTTTCAAAGGTAGTTGCAGTGTGAAGCTGCCTTTTCAGCTCCTCTTCCTTCACTGTTAGATTTTGTTGGATGTTCAGATTTGAACTCGGTAGCATCTCAGGAACTGACAAGATTCTCGGGAGGTTTCTAAGGTGCTACTGGACCCAAACTGAGCTGTTCTACCGGAGACCAAAATAACCACCCTATTTGCCAAGCTTCTGATAATGTATAAAAGTTGCTTGCGAGAACAATACCAGACAGAGGAAGTCACTAAGCTTCACCGCAAATACGTTTAGACACCTGTTATAGGAACAAAAAACTATGGACTAAAACTGCAACGCTTAGCGACACTTAGCAACAAGGCAAACATAAGGGAAGCCGCTTACTTATGTAGGTAGTTTCGATCAGCCTTTGCAAGAATGAATGGGTACACACTATTTTAAGGCCCTATAAGGGTGTAGGTTTGGGGTCTTTGTAACTTACGCAATAAGGGCGAGGTAGGGACAATAGGCGGCCGGAATAGATTGTGACCCTAGATGTCCTGAGCAATCAGACTGAAGGAGAAGGAAACTTGGCGTTCGGTGATAGGGTGTTGTCTTTGCATGTGATCATGTGAGCACCTTATAAATTGGCATGTAATCAATGCTCACTCCGAGGCTGTGCTCCCTTCAGTACCAGCAGGGGTCATTTCCTGCAGGAGCGCACAGGAGCGGAAGCTCCGGCAGTAAAGAGCCCAGAGGGCGGGCACATGCAACAAGCCCCACCCCCTGCTCCCAGCAGCCCCAGGCC
>NW_015168839.1:4976-14964 GCF_001447785.1 Gekko japonicus
AGTCTTCTTTGGTGGTCTCCCATCCAAGTACACACCCAGCTTAGCTTCCAACTTATGGCGACCTCAGCAAGGGTCTTTCAAGGCAAGTGAGAAGCAGAGGTGGTTGGCCATCACCTTCTTCTGCGTAGTCTTCTTTGGTGGTCTCCCATCCAAGTACAGACCCTGCTTAGCTTCCCAGACCTGACCGGATTGGGCTGTTCCATGCTGCCTTCCCTCTTGGAAGAATCCCCGCCCCAATCCTCTGTGGGTTTTTTATTGATAAGCTTTACCGATTGGGTGTGGGGTGTTTTTTTTGTCCTTGTCTGATTGTTCATTTAGAACATTTATATTCCTCCTCTCAAGAGACCTGTTCAAAGTGGCTCACAACTATTTAATTTATTTATTTATTTCGTTTAAACCCTGCTTTTCTCCTCAATAGGAGCCTGAAGCAGCTTACAAACTTCTCCCCTCTTTCATTTTAGCCTCACAATGACCGTGTGAGGTAGGTTAGGTTGAGAGACAGAGTGACTGCCCCTAGGTCACCCAGCAAGTTTCCATGGCAGGGTGGGGGTTCAAACCTGGCTCTCCCAGATCCTAACCCAACACTTCAGTCACTACACCACATTGGTTCCCAAATTAAATAATGTAGCAAACCATTGACATCAAATAATATTTGTCTCAAAGGTTGTAAGGCTTTGTAAATATTCTCTGATAATCTTGTATGGGTTGGATCCAGTCAAAATTGGCAGTTTCCACAGTGGCCAAAACCCAGGTTCCACCAGCGGGGCCAGAACTCCAGAAGCCCTCCCACTGTTGCCCCCCCCAACCACCAAGAATACAGACTGAGCGTTCCTATCTATACCTTGTGGCTAATAGCCACTGATAGACGGCTGCTCTGTATGTTTATCCAATCCCCTCTTGAAGCTGTCCATGCTTGTAGCCGCCACCACTTCCTGCGGCAGTGAATTCCATGTGTGAATCACTCTGTGGGTGAAGAAGTGCTTCCTTTTATCCGTTCTAACCCGACGTCTCAGCAATTTCATCGAGTGCCCACGAGTACAGTATAGTATAATAAACCACATCCTGAGCTGGTCCTAGACTCACTGGGCCAGCTCACTCATGGCTGCAGGTGACAAACCACTGGCGAAGTGTCAGGAGCTCTTTGGAGGACGGTGGCCTTTTGGGCTTGATCAGACGAAAAGCATGGAAAGAGACGGATCTGCCATTCGGTCACTCAGTGGCTCCTGTCAGTTCCCAGCAAGATTTTGCTTGTGCTTGACTTGATTTCGAAGAAAAAAAAACTGGTGACTCTGAACCTGTTGGGGTTTAAAAAAAAAAAGGAACCCAGGGCAAGGAGAAGGAATCGGGGCAGGAGAGGCATGGGTCTGTTTGATGTCTGCATTAAAGATGACACTTAGCATGTTATCCGACGGCAGTTTTATTCTAATCTATATCATTAAGAGCCCGGGAGGACATGATAATCCATCTTTTTGGGAGGGGGGACTGCAGCGGCGGAGGTAATCGATACGAGTAAGTGTAATTAGCAATATTCCCTCCAAGGAAGTCGATGGCGCAGAGACGACGCTGAAGAAAAGGCGAGGAGAAAAGTCATTGCGGGCGACGTTTGTTCGGCTTAATGTGTTTTGACTACTTTACAGCTTTTATAATCAGATTGTTTAGGCTTTCTGGAAAGATGCTATGGATTTCCCCCCCCCCTCCTTTATCTGTTAAGCATCCTAATAGAGACTCTAATGCAATTGAATTAATGCAGCACGACGTGATAAGACGGGTCGTGCACATTGGTGGGGTATAGTAAAAGCTCATATACCACCTGCCACCAAAGGGTGCCAGGAGCAAAGGATTATTGAGATCAAGGTTGATATGTTCTCTTCCGCATTACACGTCAGTCCCTCTGCCTAGGGCAATTAAAAAATAATTACAGTAGAACTTCACTAGTGAGTCCTGTGGCCTCCCGGAAGTGTTTTTCCGATTAATCTGTCCTCAGTATGAATGGTGGTGGTACAGGCGTCCCCAACGCGGTGCCTGTGGCCACCATCATGCCTGCCAGTACCTTTCCTGGTGCCTGCCAAGCATTTTTAGAAAGTGGGTGGGGCCACATAAGACCTTTTGCCCAGCAGGGCTTCTGGTTGCCTACTGGAGATTTGATTGGCTGTGCAGATTTTTGAAAGCACTGTTTTGGCATTTAGATCTGGGTCGTGCTGCTGCATCATTTTCACAACTGCAGTCCATTAACTGCTGTTTGCCCTGGGGGTGGGGTGGGGGGCTTCAGGTACCTATAAAGGATTACTTAGTTATTTAGTCCAATTGTATCCTGTCCTCCCTCCAAGGAGCTCCGGGTAGTGTAGTGTGCATCATTATCTATTTTATCCTCTCAACAACCCTGTGAGATGGGTTAGGCTGGGAGCATGTATGTGATTGGCCCAAGGTCGCCCAGCCAACATCCATGGAAAAGTGTGTATTTGAGCTTGGGTCTCCCATATCCTAGCCTGATACTACACCACTCTGTGGCTCAGTGGTGGAGCCTCTGCTTGGCATGCAGAATGTCCCAGGTTCAGTCCCCGGCATCTCCAGTTAACGGGGAACTAGCAGTAGAGGATGTGAAAGGTAACCAAAAAGGTTGGAACTAAGAAAAAAAGAAAGTAAAATATAACTATGCATGTAGCGCAAATATACAAAGTATCATATACAATTTAATAACACACCCAGAAGTGCTAAAATATCGTTTTAAAAAAAAATCCTTTGGTTCAGCATAGAAGCACCTAATCCTAGTATATAAAAAAATGTGCATTTACATAAATACAGGTTTAAAACTACATATTGTCTCCATAATCAAGAACCAATACCAAACGTGTTTCAGCACCTGTCCTTCCTCGGTGGTATAATTCAAACTGAGCACTCCATTAATTTAACAAAACATTAATTTAACAAAAACATACATAAAACATAAGCCTTCGACAATATATACATAAAACTGATCATGTACAAAATGGACCTCACACTAAGATGTTCACCCATGGAGTAAGTGGTGTCAGATTTTCTTGTGATCCAACATGGGCAACTCATCAAGATGTAAAATGATTCCTGTGTCCATGGATCTTCTTAGGTTCAATCTGAAATGCTCAAAGCTCCAATGGAGTGCTCAGGTACAACTGGAAAAGATCCTAATTCACTATAAGGCAGCTTCATGTGTAAGTAAAGGTAAAGGTTTCCCTTGCTCGAAAGCCAGTCAAATCCGACTCAAGGGATGAGGTGCTCATCTCCGTTTCCAAGCCGAAGAGCCAACGCTGCCTAAAGACATTTCCATGGTCATGCGGCTGGCATGACTAGACGCCGAGGTGCACGGAACGCTGTTACCTTCCCACCAAAGCGGTACCTATTTATCTACTTGCAGTTTCTTGCTTTCGAACTGCTAGGTTGGCAGGAGCTGGGACCAGAGACGGGAGCTCACTCCGTCATGCAGCACTCGGGTCTCGAACTGCCAAACTACCGACCTTCCGGTCTGCAGTTCAGCGTCTTAACCACTTGAGCCACCGCAGCTTCATGTGTACATGCAGACAAATAGGGTGCAATAGAAATTGAGAGCCATTGTGAAGAGGCAGGGTAGAGCCACAGCCCTGATTCAAATTGCCCCGACACACACACTCTGGTTGAATCTGGTTTCATCCTCTGTGAATGCTCTTTGCACCCATATTTTGGCGGGACCACGGTATCTTTCCTGTCTGCTCACCCTGAAAAATTGGTACTTGCGCTGACGGGATCATGTACTGCTCCGTGTGAAATTATTTTGTTGCAGATTTAAACTTCAAATCACTGTCCAGGGATGGTTTGACACTGTGGGCCTGAGAATTTGCATTCTAGGTTCTTGTATAAGTCTGCAAACAGGTAATGTTTCACTGTTCCAACAAACCCTACAGCTTCACCCTAGAGAAGGATAACGTATGAATCAATGGCTTTATGTCCTGAATAAATCCCAGAACAAATTAAATGAAGTTTGCAACAATTACTCGTTGGAATGATCAGAGGTGCCTTAACCCCTTTAGAGAAGACAAATTAGATAAGGCTCGCCAATAGAGTCTGTATGAGATAAGCCACACCCTAAAACGTCCAAATCTCTCACATCTGAATTGTGATGAGACAATCTTCTCTTTTTCTGAAATGGCTTGGTGAGAATTTCAGAAAATGCATTTTACCTTGAAATGCAAGCAAGGTAGGAGAAGGGATCGTAGAATCATAGAGTTGGAAGCACCCATAGAGGCCATCTAGTCCAGCCCTCTGTTCAGTGCAAGATCAACCTAAAGAATCCCTGACAAGTGTTTGTCCTGCTGCTGCTTGAAGACTGCCAGTGAAGGGGAGCTCACCACCTCCCGAGGCAGCTGATCCTGCTGTTGCACGACTCTGATGGTAAAAATATATATCCTAATATCCATCCGGTACCTTTCTGCCCATACTTTAAACCCATTAAGACACAAATGCTTTTAAAAAATTCTAATTCATTGACACATGCTAGCGTGTTTTGTATGACTGTGATTCTGGTTTATTTAATCTGTCCCAGAGTATCTAGAGCAATTTTAAATAAAGTTCTTAGAAGGCAGCTTTTGAGTGATCATTGGCTGGGCAAAAGGTTTTCACCAAGACCTGGAATAAATAAATTTCCAAACTCTTTACAGTCGGAAGACTGGTGCCTATACTAAATGATAACTGAGAGACCGGTCATTCGTTACACAATGGTTTGGTGGTTAATATGCGGCTTTAAAACCATCAAAGAGATTTTTGATTTCCTTGTGTGTGTCTTTAAGTAATGCCCCCACACAAGGGGGAGTTATTTGGTAGCACCTTGCTTTGGGGTCACTTTGAGGTCACCGTGTGCTTACATTGAACTCTCGTATCCCCCCACCTTGATATAAAACAGCCGTACCAAGAGTCTTTAGCTGCTCCTGGGATCTTTCCTTGCCTTCTGTGTCATATTAATCAACTGATAATTCATATAAATCACTAACTGAAGCAGTTACGAAGTTTATCATCCCAGGATAGATAATAATGTCAACCTGATTAAAAGTAAGTGTAATCTTATCTGTGGGTAAAGATATATGGATCTATGCAGTCACTGCAGGGTCATACGGGCAGCAGAAATCTTAATTTTCTTTTTGTGGGAGACTAAAATGAAAAACTTTTTTTTAAAATGAAAAGTTTACGTTGCGATCCTCTCCCTCTTTTTTAATTTACCGAGTTTACGATGCTTACTCACAGGCTTATTCTCTCGTGGATATTGTTTCCAACTCCAAAGTTGTTTAATATCCCCGAGATGCTGAGTGGAAAGACATACTTGTTATGTATGTTTCCCCCTGTTCCTTTTGCAGTCACTCAAAAAATGCCAAGCGAGTCTCTCCCCCCCCCCATTCTGACAATTTTGGCAGCATAAATAAGAAACAGCAGTTGTTGATACCTGAAGATGGAAATATGACTGCTGCCTTTGATTAAATTTCTCCCACTCTTGGATTATTTGTTTTATAAAACCTTCATGTGGCTGATTGCAATAATATGTATAATATATAATCTCCTTGCATCCAAAAGCCAAGATCTGGCCCGCATGCAGATTGGCAAGCAGGGCCAGCTGTGAGGACCATTTCTACACCTGCAAGCTTGGGGGGGGGGCACCAGATTTGCAAAACAACCGAATTTAACAAAGCAACCGAATTTAACTGAAAAAATAAAATAAAAGAGAGAGCTAATCTGGAGGCGAAATAATCCCCCAGAATTTGAATTAATTAGAAAGTATTCGTTCCAAAGGGCTTACGGATAAGTGGGAAAGTACATAGCTTTTGTGTGTAGAAGGTCCCAGGGTCTTTATTTCAAAGGATCTTAGTAGCACAACAGAAGAGAAGAGAGAGATTGGATCTATACCCCACTCTTCACTTGGAGTCTGAGAGCGGTTTACAAACTCCTTTCCCTTCCCCTTCCTCACAACAAATACACTGTGAGGTAGGTGGGGCCGAGAGAGCTCTGAGCGAACTGTTCTTGAGAGAACAGCTCTGCCAGAAATAGGGCTTGCCCAAGGTCATCCAGCAGCTGTAAGTGGAGGAGTGGGGAATCAAACCCGGTTCTCCCAGATTAGAGTCCGGGCACTTAGCCACCAACAAAGACTGTTTCCACCCTGGGAGGGGGGAGGCATCCCGCTGCAGAAGCATCAGTGCGTGGGGTGGAGGTGGTGTCCCCACACACCGTCTGCTCCTGACGTCAGCCCCGCTCCATCTCTCTCTCTCTCGCTCCATGGTGTCAGCACGGAAGCATCAACATGATGACGTTCACACAACCCACTCCCAGCAATTCCTTTCCCCCGTTCTTAGCTGAGCTTCATACAAAGCACCCTGGCTCAGCTGGGGACGAGTGGGAGCTTAAAACAATGGGGGGAGAAGATGCGAAAAATTCCGCCATTTTGAAAGTGGATCTTAGCTCTACTCCACTCCCCGTATTGGCCGTGGGCAGGGTTTCCACATGGAAGCCATGATGGCAGACCACGCTTCTCTGGTATAGATCAAAGAAGATTATTTTTGCATCCAATTTAAGGAGGCCCCCGGGAGCCCCATGAGGTATGCTTGGAATGAGTGACACTTCCTGCGGAAGCTCCCCCAAAAGGTGAAGGCGTGTCAATTTCCATTTCCAAAACCCCTGTGTGGGTGCCGTCTAAGAAGACTTATGCTTGAGTGTTTGGAGAGATTGATTTTTTTAGTTCTTTTTCTTTGAAGGGTGATGATGTCAAGTCTCAGCTGAGTTAGGGTGATCCCAGAAAGGGGCTTTCAAGGCAAGTGAAAAGCAGAGGTGGTTGGCCATTGCCTTCCTCTGCAGAGTCTTCCTTGGTGTCTCCCATTCTAGTTTTCAACCCAGCTTAGCTTCCAATTTATCATGACCCCGGCAAGGGGCTTCAAAGTAAGTGAGAAACACAGGTGCTTTGCCCTTGCCTTCATCTGCAGAGTCTTCCTTGGTGGTCTCCCATCCAAGTACCAACTTTGCTTAGCTTCCAAGATCTGATGAGATCAGGAAATACTATGCAGCCTTCCCTCCCAGTGTGATGCTTGATCTGCATCAAAACTGTTTGCAGGGAAAGAAGAACCGTGCTAAAACCCAAACAGTTCATGAAGCAGAGTATTTGAAGATAGACATTCTTCCATATTGACCTGACCAATCGCTAAGCTCATCTTAACTCTTACCTTCTGAGGTTAGGCAGATGGTGTCCGGGAGATAATCGGTGGGTGCACCTGCTTCCAGAACTCCTTCTCTGGAGAGCCTAGTATGGCACTGATCCGGTTTTCTGTTTTGGCACTGAGTTAAAAAAACTCTTTTGTTCTCCCGGGCTTTTGATAGTTTATTTGGTTTTCCGTGATTCTGATCCTAACTAATTAATGCTTTGGTAAATGTGTTTTATGAAAGATCCTTTTGTTCTTTTAACCTTTTTTTGGTAAGGTGCCTAGAGGGCTAATTCTGAAGGTAAATGTGGGATATAAATAATAATGCAAAGGAAATCATGAATATAGGAGTTCCATCTCACATATTATAGCTTTCCACAATGGGAGAAGCTTCTAGTATACATTAATGGCTTGGGACTCAGTATATGTACTTGGGGACAGGAGCTGTTGAGTTCCCTTGGGTTTGGGTCCAAGTAAAGGAGTATGCCTCTAGTACAGGGGTGTCGAACTCATTTGTTATGAGGACCGGATCTGACATAAACAAGACCTTCTTGGGCCGAGGCTGTGTGTGTCATAAAATGTAATGCCAGGTAGCGGAGATATAAACTTTATAAAGGACACAGACACAAAGGTTTTGGGTTTTTTTTTACTTAAAATAAAAACGTGCTTAAAACATCAGCACTCTTGCAACATTCTGCTTGTTTAACAGTGTCTGGTAACACACCTCTTGCTCCGAATTATTGCATCAAAATGTCTGTGCTGTTGCAATCTTGAGTGTGCCGTTCAGGTGTGCATCTGTAAGCTGCAAACCTGTGATGACGCAGCAGCAGCAGAGCTGGAAGAAGAAGCAGAAGACAGCCAGCTCCACTGCAGGTGTGATAGAAGGGGCCCCTGATCCGGCCCCCGGGCCGCATGTTTGACACCCCTGCTCTAGTGCGTTCAGTACAGGGAGTTAAAGAGAAACATTTCCCTCACTGCTTTCGTATCCATAAAATCTTTGTGGAGGGAGTGCTCCATTTGGGATTTTCTACCTATTGTGCAACAACTTAAAGCCATGCATGACCTGCCAGAGTGGAGTCAAAGTAGAATTTCCGGTTTCCATGTGCCTGTTTCAAGTAATGCCCCGCATGCAAATGGGAGCGTGCATTGAATTCTTGCATCTGCTTTTTTTTGCCTTCTTCCTCAGAATGAAACATCCAAAGCCCCCTTGGAGACATGAAATTTCTAGTAGACTTCTAGGGAACCAGTGTGTGTCCACAGAAGGATTGCAAATCGCAAAACCAACCAATCGGACACAAATAAGAGAAACAAGATTGTACCAAAGTGTAACTAGTAGAGTTGAGTATCGCTTGGTGAAGTGGTCAGTTTCATTGGCAAAACGAATACAGATTTACACACCACATCATTGGTGCCCTGACCTGGATAGCCCAGGCTACCTGCAAGGATTGCAAATCGCAAACCAGCCAATCGGGCGCATATTAAATAAGAGAAATAAGATTGTTCCATAGTGTAACTAGTAGAGTGAGTATCGCTTGGTGAAGTGGTCAGTTTCATTGGCAAAATGAATACAGATTTACACACCACATCATTGGTTCCCTGACCTGGATAGCCCAGGCTAGCTCGATCCCGTCAGATCTCGGAAGCTAGGCAGGGTCGGGCTTGGCTAGTATTTGGCAGGGCGACCTCCAAGGAATACCAGGGTAGCTAAAAGAGCTAGAAATTGTGGCTGCCGGACAGTCTTAGGATCTCCTGGCTATTCTACACACAATGCCATACGGTGGTTGTTACTACATCATTGGTTACAGTAACAGGGCATAGAGGGGAGGCGGGGAATGACAGACCAGGGACCCAATCCGGCACCTAGGAATTTTTCACTGGGCTCTCCAGCAGTGTATCGGTTTCTAAGGCGCATCGGCCTGCTGGAGGACCCTTGGACTGATGTTCCTCAAAAGCTGCTAAGCAGCTGGAGAGCCAAGTGGAAGAGAGGACCACGTCTGCCTGCAGCCGACGGTGACTTTTTGCAGCTTGCCTGAATGTAAAAAGAGGAGGGTAGCCGGAACCCTGAAGGGGCACAGGATCGCTAGTACTGGAAACTGCATAAGCCGGCATTCACCCTGGAGCCTTCAAAAACAGCAGGAGACCCAGAAGTCGTCATCAGTGAGAAAAATCTGCCCAGCTCTCATGTCGAGTTTTGCGAGTGAGAAGGTTGATCATGGAAGAAGAGGAGGAGGAGGAGAAGGAGATTGGATTTATACCCTGCCCTTCACTACCTGAAGGAGTCTCAGAGAGGCTTACACTCTCCTTTCCCTTCCCCCCCCACAACAGACACCCTGTGAGGTGGGTGGGGCTGAGAGAGCTCTGGTGAGAGAACAGCTTTGAAAGAACTTTCGACTGACCCAGGGCCACACCAGCCGCTTCATGCGCCGGAGTGGGGAATCAAACCTGGCTCCCCCAGATTAGAGTCCTCTCTCGTAACCACTACACCAAACTGATTTTTGAGTGGTGCGGTTATCCAGAAGTTGCTATTACTGCCGTGCAAAGCGCCATAGAAGCTGGGGGAAGGCTGGAGACTTTGTTGAGGGAGTGGTTGGATACGGTTCACGTGAACACATGAAGCGGCCTTCTCCTGAATCAGACCCAGTACAGAAGAAGAAGAGGAGGAGGAGGAGGAGATTATGATGATGATTGGATTTATACCCCACCCTTTACTCTCCAAAGGAGTCTCAGAGTGGCTTACAATCTCCTTTCTCTCCCCCTTCCCACAACAGACACCCCTGTGAGGTAGGCGGGGCTGAGAGAGCTCTTCC
>NW_015168839.1:15019-17811 GCF_001447785.1 Gekko japonicus
CTCTTCCGAGGACTGCCCTTGAGAGGACAGCTCAGACTGTCAGTGGCTCTCCAGGGTCTTGTGCAGAGGTCTTTCACATCACCTACTGTCAAATTCTATGAACCAGAGATGCCAGGGATCGAACCTGGGACCTTCTGCATGGCCAACAGATGCTGTCCAACTGAGCCATGGCCCTTTCCTAAGGTCACAGTTTTATGCTATCACTTCCTAGAGGCTGGGGAACGTTGGGCCACAGCTACTTTCATGTACTGGGAAGAGATGCTGCCTCTCCAGACCTTAAATTTTAAGTCTGAATGTAGACATTTGCAGATTTCAGTTCTTCTTCAAAGCGGTTGCCTTCAATTGACAACTGGAGAACCAGCCAGTGTCCCTCATAATTTTCTTATCACAGAGCCATCCATAGTATGGCTGCTGTCCCATGTCGACATAGACTGAACTCAAGAAGAAGAGGAAGAGGAGGAGGAGGAGGAGGAGGAGATTGGATTTATAGCCCGCCCTTCACTACCTGAAGGAGTCTCAGAGTGGCTTACAGTCTCCTTTCCCTTTCCCCACAACTGAGAGAGCTCTCTCGAGAACTGTTCCCGAGACAACAGCTCTGAGAGGACTTGTGACTGACCCAAAGTCACACCAGCGCAGCTGCATGTGGAGTTGTGGGGAATCAAATCTGGTTCTCCCAGATTAAAGTCAGCACTCCTAATCACTACACCGAACTGGCTCTCTTACTCCTGTGCAAAGATACTTAGGATCAGGCTGACTCTTACCCTTCCAACTTCCTCGTCGTGCTCACAAAGCACTCTGATATTATTCCGGGGGTGAGAGTCAGAGGATAATAGCAAAATACAACTTGTGTGTCTGCGGAAAGGTCAGGGCTCCTGTGGCTACAGAACAGATTATCCCGAAAATGTCACCCCCTCAAAGAGCTGAAATGTCTTTATAACACCTTTCCTGGATGCCTTGCAATTAAACAGCAGCTTCTGGGGTTTGTTGTTCCCTCTGTTATTGCCAGAAGTGGAAAGGGAACGAGGTCGAAGTGGTTGACTCTCACGCTGAACTCCCGCTGAACGGGCTTGTGTTCCAGATGGCACGCTAAGCCGCAGTTTGCTACAAGGAGCGCGGACGGGCTTGTTGTTTGTGTTCAGGCGCTTCCTTTGCCCCTCCCCTCCCCTCCCCTTTTAGAACAGAGCATCAATGAGGATTCCTGGTTTGAAATACGATCCAGTTCCCTGTGATGGAACTGCTGGTGAAGTTAAAGCAGGAAGTGCCAAAGCAGGGTTACAGCTGAACGTCAAGAAGACAAAAGTAACAACCGCTGGGGAATTGCGTTAACTTTAATACTGATGATGAAGAAATTCAACTTGTTAAAAGATTTTTTATAACTTTGGATCCATCGTCGACCCAAAGAGAGAAAGGGATTGTAATCCAATCTCCTCCTCCTCCTCCTCCTCTTCTTCTTCCTCTTCCTCCTCCTCTTCTGATCGAACATGAATTCTCTTATGTTCTTATGGGGTATTATCTATTTATGTATTTATTTATCATATGACAGAGTTACACACAGGAAGCATATAATACAATGGGTATGCAGACCGATTGGGTAATCCCCCTAAATACGAATATCTAAATTTTCAATCCACTCAGTCACAGCTGGGGAGAGTTCCCAGAGCTCCATCACATCTCCCTGGAAAGCATGACGCTCACATCCCTGTGACCGATGGACAATAGTTTGGCGGGCTGCACCGCAATCACATTCAGGTCCTGGTATTTCCCCCCATTTAAACAACAGGTCTGCACAACTGCCAAAGCCTCTTCGCATTCTATTAGCCATCTTCCATACTTTACGTGGCGAGTCAAATCCTGTGGGCTTCTCGTTCGTGTTGATCATGTTATGGATATCGGGTGGGACTCATCGCATCCATGTTCGCAAACATTCGTTCTCTAGGTTGAAATTTTGTACCTGCAGAATTCGTGCAGATCTTACTGCTGGGTGTCGGGATCTTAGTCTGAATAGGCCCGCGTAAGTCTTATGGGGTAAGACTTAATTTTGAATCTGTCAGTAACAATCTGACAAGCGCAATGAAATCCAAGCTTCCTCGGTGTGTGCCGAATTCCAATCCTTATTAATTTAATTCATTTTTATTACATTGTTGTAGCTTCTCTTTTTTCGAAATGAAATCCTGGGCGAGCATTCCCCCTACAGCCGACTGAACTCCGTGTATTACATTAGATGTAATAAAACCTTCCCGTCAGTTATTTATTCTATTGTTTAATTTATAGGCTTTTATGAAGGAGCCCGCTCCGGACTGCAGTTTGGGTCTCTGTTTGAAAAGAGTGTGAGAGAGATGGAAATGTACTTCTGGAGTCACTGATAATGTATCTTTATGATGTACTCTTGAAATAACTCAATTTGTTGTCATTTTTTCTGTGTGTGGTACCTTCCGGTGCCGGTAGCGAGCGGTAAAGAAAGGTAACAAGATTTCGAGATGGGTGGGGAGGAGAGGTGAGAAGAGAGTGGACTGTACTATTCATGTGGATTGTACTATTCTATTTTTACTCCTTGGCTGCCCTGTCCATGAAGCTAGGGATGCCAGCCTCCAGATGGGGCCTGGGGATCCCCTGGAATTATAGCTTATCTCCAGATGACAGTGATCAGTTCCCGTGAAGAAAATGGCTGCTTTGGAGGATGGACTCTCTGGCATTGTACCCAGTCTGGTGTAGTGGTTAAGTGCGCGGACTCTAATCTGGGAGAACTGGGTTTGATTCCCCACTCCTCCACTTGCAGCTGCTGGATGACCCTG
>NW_015168839.1:18310-19033 GCF_001447785.1 Gekko japonicus
TTTTAAAAATGGCGGCCGAAAAGCAGAAGCCTCGGGCAGCTTTCAAGTGGGGAGGGTTTAAATCGTTCTGAACGAGCAGGGAGGGTTTAAATATTAGCCACAAGGTATAGATAGGAACTCTCGGTCTGGGGCAAGGGGTGCTCTGTATTCTTGGTGCTTGGGGGGGGGCGAGAGTGGGAGGGCTCCTAGTCAATGTTCCCTCTAAGCTGCAGAGTCTTGTGAGCAGAAATTCTACTTTGTGAGCTACTGGCATTAAAGTTGTGAGCAAGCGATTTGGCCACTGAATAAATTAGTTTGCTCTGGAGCCATCCTCCTGAGCTAAGACAAAAATGTGTGAGCCGGAGGCTTAAAAACTGTGAGCTAGCTCACACTAACTCAGCTTAGAGGGAACACTGCTCCTAGTGTCCTGGCCCCACTGCTGGACCTCCTGATGGCACCTGGTCTTTTTGGCCACTGTGTGACAGAGTGTTGGACTGGATGGGCCGTTGGCCTGATCCAACACTGGCTTCTCTTCTGTTCTTAACAGAGGATTGACCTTTGTGAACTGCTTCTGGGCTTCCCAGAGGAATCTGCTTCGGAAGTGGATGTCGGACAAGATTGACCAGTCGGGATCTTCTTTGGCTCTTATGATAGTTGATGACTCACTGGGGGAAAAAACGTATTGAGAAGCCTTGAATAGTGTTTTGCGTGTTCACTCTTGCCTTTCCCCTCCCAGGCCTCATT
>NW_015168839.1:19083-28203 GCF_001447785.1 Gekko japonicus
CACATTTTGGGAATGGCTTGTCTGGTAGCTGGTATTGTTTATACAGGCTGGAAGGCATGGTGGAGCTCTTGCTGGTCACGGAGTTGCCAGCTCCGGGTTGGGAGATTCCTGGAGATTTGGGGGTGGAGCCGGAGCTCCAAAACTGGTCGTTTCTGTGCTCCGTACTGGTTTAAATTTGACAGATTGAGTGTGTGGCTGTGGAAACTCCAGTTCCACAAACTCCGCTTGCAGTTCTCACTGGATACAAGCCATTGTGTCTATCAGCACCTTCAAAATGAACATGTTTGTTACGGCATATGCTGTAGTGAAGTGGTCTTCAGTTTATGGGTTGGAGCCCTCAGATGAGTCACGGAAACTCTTCTGCTAGGTCATGTGCCCCCACAGATGTTCCTCTTGGTGTGTGTTTTTTGCTGGCTTTTGGAAGACCATATTGCCTTGAGGAGACTGAGAAGAGGTTACTCAGTGGAAAGGGTTCTACCGGGACTAGAACCCTTGGTTGTTCCTCACTACGGCATGGTTCCTGGTACTTGGTCTGTGTTTCCTGTCCTCAATTCTTCTGCCCCCGGTCATGGCCTGGTATTGTTTATACAGGCTGGAAGGCATGGTGGAGCTCTTGCTGGTCAAGGAGTTGCCAGCTCCGGGTTGGGAGATTCCTGGAGATTTGGGGGTGGAGCCGGAGCTCCAAAACTTGTCGTTTCTGTGCTCCGTGCTGGTTTAATTTTGACAGACTGAGTGCGTGGCTGTGGAGACTCCAGTTTCACAAGCTCCGCTTGCAGGTCTCATTGGATACAAGCCATTGTGTCTTTCAGCACCTTCAAAATGAACATGTTTGTTACGGCATATGCTGTAGTGAAGTGGTCTTCAGTTTATGGGTTGGAGCCCTCAGATGAGTCACGGAAACTCTTCTGCTAGGTCATGTGCCCCCACAGATGTTCCTCTTGGTGTGTGTTTTTTGCTGGCTTTTGGAAGACCATATTGCCTTGAGGAGACTGAGAAGAGGTTACTCAGTGGAAAGGGTTCTACCGGGACTAGAACCCTTGGTTGTTCCTCACTACGGCATGGTTCCTGGTTACTTGGTCTGTGTTTCCTGTCCTCAATTCTGCTGCCCCCGGTCATGGCCTTGAAAGTGGTGAGGCCCTAACTCTTGGCCCCTCCTCTTCCTATCACATGACTAATGTTACAGGATTTCCTGCCATGTGCTTGCAGCTGGGTGGGCCTCACTTCTCTAAAGCTCACTGCTGTAGTTCATGAGATTTTATGCCACAAGTAATCTCTAGTCTGCTGTAGTGATGCTCTATAGTAAAAATCAAACACTATGCCTTATGGTAGGGCCACCTCTGACACGTGGCGTTAAGGGAGAAACTGGTGCATCGTGGGTAGATTTTAGGATTGCCAGCCAAGCTGGCACCTGAGGAGACCCAGAATTGACATCATGCCGCTCTAGGAATTGCCGGAAACACTGTGGTAAAAGCATAGAGTTTCTGGCAATTCCGAGAGTAGTGTGGCATCATAAGATATGTCATGCTGATGGTGATTTCTTGATTAATTTTCTCATGCCAGCCAACCTCACAGGGTGTCTGTTTTGGGGAGGGGAAGGGAAAGGAGTTTGTAAGCGGCTCTGAGACTCCCTTGGGTAGTGAAGGGCAGGGTATAAATCCAATCTCTTCTTCTCTTCTTCAACAGAGTAGCTGCAGGAAACAGGTTTTTGGCAGGAGGTCTTCCATTTCAGAAGCAGGAGTACTGGTGGCCCTGGTAGAGCCAAGATGTACTTTGGGAGGATCTGGAATGTATTGGCTCTGCAGTTCCCAATTTAAGTTGTGTGAAAAGATGCCTTTATTGGCTGGACCAATAAAGTACTGGTTGCTTGGAGAGGTCAGAGGTTTATGGGTATATGAAAACCTCTACATTACCCTGTAGACAATGATAGTTGAGTTGGTCCAAGAAGGGGACAGATTCATGGATCAGCCCCATACAGGAGCATAAGAACATAAGAGATGCCAATGTTGGATCAGGCCAAAGGTCCATCCAGTCCAACACTCTGTATCACACAGTGGCCAGAAATACCAGGTGCCATCAGGAGGTCCAGCAGTGGGGCCAGGTGTAACGATATGAGCTTATGTTTGTATTTCTGTATAGTGGTGATGCACTTGACCCAGACTGAGAGTTCCTATCTATACCTTGTGGCTAATAGCCACTGATGGACCTCTGATGGACCTCTGCAGGAAGGACTACCTGACCTTCCATTTTGGCATCCGTTCGGATAAGGTGCAGAATCGTATGTGTGTTTATGGCACGTTTCCCGACAGAGTAATCGTTTCCGAGTTTCTTTGCCTGGCTCCTTCAAGCCTTGATTTTTTTAAAAAAGAAAAGATATTAGACGTCCATTTTGGAATGAATCAACGTGCAGCCCTTCTGCCGGCCACAATCCAGAGACTATCAAATGGAGACTAAGAAAGGGACGCTCACAGCGGCCAGGGGCTCGCAAATCAGATCGAGTTGCCACAAGGGAATAAGGTTGTCCACCTGTGTAAAGAAATTTTACACTTAAGTGCACCCATGGTTTCCAGTTTGGGCGGGGTGTGTGTGTGAGAGGAGCTTTGTGCAGTAAGGGACAGGAAGGGGGGCAGGAGAGGGCAAGATATTAATTATTTTGACAGGCCTGGTGTCAGAGTTGCAGCTGCCCCTAGTTTATGCTGCCGTTTGGAGATCTTTGAACAAAAATGGCTTTGTTTAAACTTGCAAGGACGGGGAAGTCTTTTAAAAGGGGCAAGCAAGAGTTGACGTTGGAGTGATGAACTCAAAGGGGGGAGGGAGTCGGCCAGCAGGTTGGCCCTGAGTGGTGCCTGCCCCCCCCCCTCCGCATCCTTCAAGCTATTCCTGTGTGTAGAATCTGATTCAAAAAGTTGGGGTGGGGGTGGGGTAGAAGCAGGAGTTCAGATCTATTCATGAGGTCTTTCAGCATCTCCTTTCAGTCGTGGGCAACGCAGGATTTCCTTTTCTTTCTTTGAGAATTAGCAACAGCAAAAAAAGTTGAAGCGTTTTTAGCATTGTCAGAATATCCTTTTCAGGATTCTTTTCTTCAGGGCATTTTCGGCGCCTTCGGAAGGATCTGCTCATTTACCACCATACAGGTGTAGTCGACTGTCTGAGGCCACAGAAGCCAGCTGTCCCAAATCTCCAAGCTACAACCCCACCTGAAATCTGAAACCAGCGTCTAGCTAAATCCAAAATGGTGCATTCTTTTTAACATCCACCTGCCTCTAGAACTGAACGAGAAAAGCACAACTTTTCCTGTAAGGCTGAGCAGGTTCTTGTCTTTAACCCGGATTATCTCTTTAACTCAGACACTGCAAAACCTGGAGGAAAGAACCAGTGAATGAAAGTGATGCATAAATACAATTGCTGTATTTATACATTGCTGGGTACTGTGCTGTAGCTGTGTTATAACCACAGTAGGCCATGGATAATCTCTTGTGGTAACTGCACACGCTCTCCGGATTATTCTGGTAATAAATTTCCAATGTGTCTGGATGTGTGTCTCTTCCATCAAAGGTAGTAATCAAGTTTTGCTGTGAGCCGCCCTGAGCCCGCAATTGGGAAAGGCGTAATAAACATCTCATACATACACAGGGGTCATTTCGTAGAAAAAGAGGTGCAGGAGCTCATTAGCATAACTTATTTGCATATGCCACACCCCCTGACATCACCGGAAGTGTGTCAGAAGGCAACACCCACCGCTCAGGCTCCACTGGACTGTTTTGGATTGCTAGCTATGGGGGGAATGGGACGCGCAGATCTGCCCTCACAGGCTTGTACCTGAAGGTGGGATACAGGGCTCTGCAACTTACCTGGCTGCTTCTTGCTCCTTGTGGCTCGACTGAGGGCTGCTGGGAGCAGGGGGCGGGGCTTGTTGCGTGTGCCCACCCCCTCGGCTCCTTACTGCCGGAGCTCCGCTCCTGTGCGCTCCCTCAGGAAATGACCCCTGTAACATACATACAATAAGGTGGTACTGGACTGTTTCTCTTTTCGACCGCTACAGACAGACTAACATACAGATCTATTTCCTGACACCGAATGTCAAGAAAAGTGTCTCCAACAGAATGTATAGCATATATATAGTATAGTTAAAGCCACAGGTATGGGAGCAGATGAGGTTCATTGGAAGATTTTTTTGGTCTGCTCACACACACACACACCCATCGAGGGAGGCACCGCAGAGATCTTTCCTGCATTTGGAAATGCTGGCAGGAAAAATATATATAAACGAGTTGGCGTACTTCAGACAAGCCCCTAAAGGTTGCAGTGGCTGCGCCGTTAAATTAGTTCTTGTTGTAAAATAAAGAATGGAAAGCGGACGGCTGGCATAAAAAGGAGTAACCTCCCCGTGTTGATTCATTTCTTTAATGGAGGCATAAGTAGGCCCTTAATCTGATCTCCTATATAATTCAGAAGAGTGCAGTTTCGCGGAGTAACATCGGGAAAGTTAATACGGCGCAAATGCTGTTTCCCTATTGCAAAAAGAGAGAGAGTTTCATTATGCTATAATTATTGCTCAGGATGGAGGAGAAAGTGTGTTTCCGTGTGTGTGAGAGAGAAAGAGCCCTACTTCTTGATCTGTCACTCGGTTTCCTCTTTAGGAAGGGCTGGAGGTTATATCTATATTGCTGTTGCTGATCTGCATTGTCGAAATGTTTGAGCACCAGTCGTCAACGAAGCCATGCTCTGGCAAATGAAAGGATGGAGGGGCTGGCTGGAGGGGGGGGGGACGTCCTGGTAGCAAAGAGAGCTCCAGGCCAGTATTGCTGATTCTCTTCATGGTGTGTCAGTTTGCCAATGGCTGCTAGCCATGATGCCGAAATGGAACCTCCATGTGTAGAGGCAGTATACCAAATGATACAGGCATATAACAGGGAAGGCGTTAGGGTTGCCCACTCTGTCTTGGAAGACTTAAAATTAAATCAGAAGAGTTTTCGGCTAAACGTTAGGAAGAACTTCCCGACAGTTAGAGTGGTTCTTCAGTGGAACAGGCTTCCTCGGGAGGTGGTGGGGTCTCCTTTGGAGGTTTTTAAACAGAGGCTAGAAGGCCAACCTAGCAGTTCAGAAGCAAGAAACTGCAAGTTGTCAAGATAGCTAGGCTTTCTTGTGGGTTAACAGGAGGCTTGAGCACACGATAGGTTTTAAAAGAAAGTATTTATTTAAACCAATTTTCAAAAGAGAAAAATACAAAATCCAGCAACAGAACACTTCAGAGAGTACAACAAAATAATAAACACTAACTCAAACTACCTGTGTTTTATAGCACAGTTTTCAGGAAGCATAGGCCATAACGAGGAATGTGGCTTCATGTCGAGGTTTGCAAACACAAACCGCATACAGGAGTTCCCAGAATCTCCTAGGCTAAATTTCCCCCCAGCTAAGGTGTCAAAATATACTCTTTTCCCCCTTCAAATATCAGCTGCCCCCACTTTACAGTCAAAACAGTTTTTCCAAATAGAGTTAATTGGTAGGTCTGCCTGTCCTTGGAATCAGCACCTTAACAATAACAAACTTAAAACAGCTGACATACTGTTACATAACTTAACCCTCCATAGGCACTTTTGCTTCACACAAGTAGATAAATAGGTACTGCTTCGGTGGGAAGGTAACAGCGTTCCGTGCGCCTTGGTGTTTGGTCATGCCGGCCATATGACCACGGAAATGTCTTCGGACAGCGCTGGCTCTTCGGCTTTGAAACGGAGATGAGCACCGCAACCCTAGAGTCGGACTCGACTGGCTTTCGAGCAAGGGAACCTTTACCTTTACTAGCTAGTCAAAATGAAGGAAGACAAGTTTGCCAGTTGTACCTTCATTCTGAACGAGCCAGATGACAGAGAAGTCTTGACAAGTGTAAGTGTTTTTTTCCATACTCTCCAGCATTTGACAGATGAGAATAAGCACAAACTTTTGTTCTCACGCTGGGAATTGATGCTGCTGTGCTGTTAAACTTGGCTGAATGTTCTATGCCCCCTTGCTGTATTTATTTCATTAAAACACTGGGATCCAATATGTATGTTTATGGAGGTTTGGTGGTAGAACCTGGGAAGGGAAAAGGCCTCTACATGGTATAATGCCCTTAGAATCCACCCTCCCAAACAACCGTTTTCTCCAGGGGAACTGATCTCTTTAGTCTGGAGAACAATTGTAATCCCTGGAGATCTCCAGGCCCCCCCCCCCCAACCTGGAGGTTGGCATCTCTTGAAAGTGTCATGTTGTCCCTTGTGGCCGTGGGCAATTGTAGGAATTGGAATGTCTGCATGGACAGATGGTTGGTCTGAGCCAGCAAGAGCGGTCCTTATGTCCTTCAAAAACTATAAAATCAAGAATTTGGCTTGAGGCATTCTCCGCAAACCCTACTTGCCTGCAAGGCTTTGCCTTTCTCAGATTTCAGTCGCTTGTTTCATCAAAGTCTCCTGTTCAAAAAGTTCTGAGAGAGAGAGAGAGAGAAAGTGCAAAGCTGAATAGAATCTGCTTTAATCCTAGTTAGGATATATTACATTTAGTAATATCGAGGCATGACAAAGTAAACCAAGTGTATATGGATATAATCAAAAGGCTTACGGGCGAAGAGGGTGGTGGGCAGAACGGTAAATGGCTGTCAGGAAAGGAATGTTCATTATGAATCCGCCTTTATTTATTTTTTCAAAAAAGAATCACCCTTGCAGGAGTTGTATAAATAGGCTATCCTTCATTTTAGTGGAGAAATTGAAGAGGAAATGTCAACACTGAACAGAAATTAAACTTTTTCTTAATTCAGAGGGCATTATTTGCAGTGGTTCTTAGAATGTAAAGATGAAAATTGGAATTTACATAGAAGTTCTTTAGAAGCAGAGTCTGGCTTGGGTGTTTCGAGTAAGAAGAGTCTGGTTATAAGGAGGGGACTTTGTGAATGTGTTCACTATGTACTTCCCGTGTGGTCCAGGGTCATTAGGGTTACCAGGTCCTTACCGGCTGCCGGTGGTGGGCTCCACTCTTCTGGAAGTGACATCATCACACCCGGAAGTGACATCATCACGTTTCCAATATTGGGAGAGTGCCACTCTAGTTTTTGGTTAAAACTCTATGGGTTTTTGCCCTCAAAACGATAGAGTTTGCCCAAAAACTAAAGGGGCACCCCGATGTCAGCAGCTGCATGTGGAGGAGTGGGGAATCAAACCCAGTTCTCCCAGATTAGGGTCTGCGCTCCTAACCACTACACCACACTGGCTCTAAGTAGCATAATCTCTAATCCTACATTCGGTTCCCTAAAGATCAGATTGCACCCTAAGTGTGCTTCCGTTTAGGTAGCTGTAGCTAAAAACTCTGCATTTCTGCTTTTGTCCATATTCAGATCCTTGCTTCCTCCACTTGTCCCCTTTTGATGAATGTGACATTCCAGAGCCTGGAGAGAGATGTCCAACAAGTTAGGAACAATCAGGATTCCACCTTTAAGCTTCTGATCATGCATTGGGTGCTAGGTCTGCAAAAAACATAGTGATAAATCCATTCATAATAAACCAGGTGGCCAAATATGTGTCCATCTAATTTTGAATATGGCCCCCAGAGTGCAGCACCAAATATCCGCACAATGGGGCCATGCACAAACAGAAAGGATTTTTTCCTACAAACTAGGGAGAATCCCTAGGTTTGCATAAATATCTGAAATGGCGGGTGGAGGTAAAGTGGTTGCTGTTGTTTTTAACTGCTTAAGCAATGTCTATGCAGACTCTGCTAGAAATGTAAGAGGTGCCCTTCTGGATCAGACCAGTCGTCTGTCTAGTCCAGTATCATGTTTTAAGCAGTGGCCAACCAGTGGCTTTTGGGTCAACAAGGAGGGCATAGAGGCCAAGGCCTTCAAGCACTGGTATTCAGAGGGATGTGGAGGTTTCCTGTAGTCACTGTGGTTGATAGCCCTTCATAGACCTCTCCTACATGAATCTGCCCAATTACCTTTTTAAAGCAAGTGGTTCTAATCATGTCACTGGCTATGTATCCCACAGTTTAATTAATTAAATTTAATTTACTGTATCCCGTGGAGGAGAGAAGTAGTTTTATCCATCCTGAATCCACTGCCCATCAACTTCATTGAGTGTCCTTAAGTTCTGGTATTATGAGACAAGGACAGTTAGTTCTGTACAAGGCCTGCGGTGGCTCAGTGGTTAAGACGCTGAACTGCAGACCAGAAGGTTGGTAGTTCAGCAGTTCGAGACCCAAGTGCCACGTGACGGAGTGAGCTCCCGTCTCTGGCAACAGCTCCTGCCAACCTAGCAGTTCGAAAGCAAGAAATTGCAAGTGGATAAATAGGTACCGCTTTGGTGGGAAAGTAACAGTGTTTCGTGCACCACGGAAACATCTTCGGACAGCACTGGCTCTTCGGCTTGGAAGCGGAGATGAGCACTGCATCCCTAGAGTTGGAGTCGACTGGCTTTCGAGCAAGGGAAACCTTTACCTAGTAGAAGTACTTTTTTTGTGTGCTGAAATTTGTTCAATTGTTGCTAAATCCTGGGATGGAGTTTTACGACGGAGGTACTGAATTATTTTTTTTGTATCTCCTGCTCTTGAAATTACATCAGAATCTGGTTAAAAAGGGCCAAAGGTAAAATGGGTGGTTTCTGTTAGCGACAACTGTTAATTGCTAAGTCCTAGAAACAAAAGAACACACCTCCTACTCATCAGCCTCTAATTAAGAGCTGGGGCTTTGCAAACATAATGAAACTAAAGTATGTTTGGAGAAAAATCAGAGAAGGTGTGAATATAACAAGTCTCGAAATAACAAAACCTTGGGTCGCATTTGTAAACTACTCTGGAATGTTAACAGATAGGGGGTAGGGATTATTCCTGTGGTTAGATCTCTGCTGTGTTTTCTCGTCTCATATAATGTCTGTCATACCGGCTGTTTCGTCTCTGTAGTGTAACATAACAATTGAAAAGACAGTTTTCAGAAATAACCCTTCTGGGATAGCCAGCAGTTTTCGTGTGGCCTAACCCTCAAAGCCTGCATACTGTTTAACCGATGTACGTCAGTCCTGTAAAAAGTACGTATCTCTTGCCTCTGTCTCCCGAAAGCTCACCAGTTGGTATCTTTTTCCCCCCCTCCCAGATCAT
>NW_015168839.1:29132-40129 GCF_001447785.1 Gekko japonicus
ACAGGGTTTTTAAAGTTTTCTCTATTGCTCAGAATGAGAGTGTGAATGGGCTCTTTCCTAGCCCCACCAAGGTATGTATAGGAATAGACTGGAGGGAAGTTCTCCCCGGAGACCCCACAGGAAGTTATCCACAGCCATTCATACCAAAAACCATTGGCCATCCCAAATTATAGTATTTACAAATGCATGTGACTTTTACAGGTCAATGCAAGACTCAAAGTATGGGTATAAACCCAACATACATATAGGAAAAACCCCTTGTACAAATCAAATGGATACACATAAAAAAGAAGCAAAAAAAAGCTTATCCTAATAACGGCACAATCACTGTTTCCTATCCTCTCAAAAACTTAGCCCATAGACACAATAGTGTTGGTCACCTGAAGCCTCAGAGAGCCTCCCATAATAATTTGTAAATGTAGCCTTGAAAAGGCCACTCAGAGATGTACAGGCTTTATAGTGTGAGCCAAAGCAGCTACACTCTTCAGTGGGCTGAAAAGAGCTTAGTTTTGTTCAGGGTTGTGCAACAGGTCATATAAATACATTCATTGCTGAAGATCAGTTTTCAGCAAAAAGTATGAAATAGGGAATAGAATATTATTATTGATCATTTCCATACGATCACAGGTTGGATCCACAGAACCATGAGCAGGAATCCATTCCAATTCCTGCTTGCTAAAGGACATGATTGTATCCAACCCCCATGAGATACATCTAAAGAAAGATGGAGTTCCTATTGGTCCTTTTGTAGAAGTGGCTTCTCTTGACTTGTTGATACTGTAACTTATTACTTTCAGGTTAATATGCTTAGAAGCAAATAATGGGGAGGCCTACAACTAGTCAATGTCAAAATGTGGGATCAAATTAGCAGTAAAAGGAATTCTTATATTTCCTTTAAGAGAGGTGCATAAAACTACAAAAAGTAAACGCTACCCCCCCAAAAAAAACAGACAACTCAAATATGCCAAAACCCACTGGTGCCCGGTTGCCTGAAAACTGATGCTGGAAAAGGGTCTCTCTCCCCACTCCACCCCACCCCTTAAAGCAGCTCAGACCTTTTGATGTGGTATTTTTTTATTGAATACCACCTTCAGGACAGGAAAAGAAAATACTACCAAAGTCATGCTTTGCCTGCAAGAAGGGAAGCCTTGCGAGGATGATTGTTGGTCATATGGAATCAGACACAGGTTGCTGTGGTATTCTAAGCAGGTGGTTCATAGAACATTTAACCTCAGTGTAGCATCATTGACAACTAGGAGCAGGGCTTGGTATGGTTGGGTGCCTGCTGAAGCCCACAACCTGCAGAGGGCCTGTTGCCCAAGCTTGTCCCACTGGGTTTTTCTCCCAGTTTCCAGTGGAAGAAGTACTCAGAGGCAATGGAGGAAACAGAGCGCAGAATAATTATGTGGAGATCCCTTTCAGCCGAGAGTCCCCTACAACACTGCAGCGATGATTTCTTGTTACTCTCTAAGCCTACCAGCACAGATGAGGCTAAAAGGAGTACCACCGAATCATACTGTGTTCCTTCCTGCAGGAGCTCATTAGCATATAACTCATTCGCATATGCCACGCCCCATGACATCACCGGAAGTGTGTCAGAACAGGGGAAGCAAAAAAGGGGGGAGGCATCTTCAAAAGCCTCCCCTTCCCTTTCCCAGCAGGCCTGCCAAGGCGGGTTGGGGGGGAAGCGAAGAGAGAAGGGGTTTAAAGTTTAATCCAGTTTGGTGTAGTGGTTAAGTGCGTGGACTCTAATCTGGGAGAACCGGGTTTGATTCCCCACTCCTCCACTTGCACCTGCTGATGTGACCTTGGGTCAGTCACAAGCTCTGGCACAGCTGTCCTTGAAAAAGAGTAGTTTGTGTCAGAGTTCTCTCAGCCCCACCCACCTCACAGGGTGTCTGTTGTGGGGAGGGGAAGGGAAAGGAGTTTGTAAGCCGCTCTGAGACACCTTTGGGTGGTGAAGGGCGGGGTATAAATCCAATCTCTTCTTCTTCTTCTTCTTTGACTGCATATTTTCAGGCTACTTGCACGCACTGCAAAATGTACTTGAAAATGGCGCCCAGAGATGTGCTAAAATCTGCTCTTGAGTGTGAATCGTAAGGAAAGCAATGATTGGCAGCCACTGGTGGGCCTCCCAGGGGGACTGAACTTTTGTTTCAGACCCGGTGCCCTTCATCGCTGAAACGTCGAAACGCTGGCATGCAACCCTTTGTGGTCAGGTTAGGTGGCAATCCCTGGGGTGAAAAGAAACCAGATTTCGAGCAAGAGGCTATCTCGCGAATTCATTTCGCAATGGAAAGAATGGGGAAGAAAAGAGGAAAAACCGGGACAGCGGGGTAATGTTAACGAAGTTGTTTGGACAAAAAACCCACAACTTGGTAACATAGGGGAATGAAAATGGAACATCGGGGCAATCTGGAAAACACTTGCGTTTGGATTGTACCCATCGTGCTTATTAAAACATTTTAGATTTAAAAAATCATACTTGGCTGTTAAACAGACAAACAAAAGGCTACTTATCCAGGCGTAGAACGCAGGCCAAGATTGTAAAAAGGGGAAGGGGGCTAACGTAAGAGAGGAAAGTGTCTTCCATAAACCAGGTTGTAGTGGCCATAGTGTTGGAAAAACCATTGTTTCCCTTTTAATGTAGTTGTGATCCCAACCTCTGTAAGACTAGGAACATGTGAATCGGCTTTATGCTGCATTAGACCATGCATGGGTCCATCTTGCCAGGTACCCTCTGCTCCAAACGGCAGCGATTCTCCAGGACACTGGCAAAGAAGTCCTTCCAGTCTCTTTGAACTGGAGATACCAGGGATTGAACCTGGGGCCTTCTGCATGAAAAGCAGATGCTGTACCACTGTACCAGGAGCTGCAGTGGCTCAAGTGGTTAAGACGCTAAACTGCAGGCTGTGGAAGGTCGGTAGTTCAGCCGTTCGAGACCCGAGTGTGCCGCATGACGGAGTGAGCTCCCGTCTCTAGTTCCAGCTCCTGCCAACCTAGCAGTTCGAAAGCAAGAAATGGCAAGTAGATAAATAGGGACCACTTCGGTGGGAAGGTAACAGCGTTCCTTCGAGCAAAGGAACCTTTACCTTTACCACTGTACCAAGTCCCCTAACCTTAATAATAAACACATGAAGATGGCTCCTACTAATAGTGTTCACAGGTTACAATGAGTATGCAAACAATACATGTACAGTGTATGGTTAATTTTTTTTTATAAGTGTGTTGAGGTCCAAGTACAACTGAACAGGTAACATACATAAACCCCATATTTTATCCAGGTACTGGTACCTGGTTTCATTTGTAAAGTGAATGCATGGTGGTTTTTTCTTATGAACAGATGTACACGTGTACACGCATTCACTCTGACATGAACAAGGCTACGAAATCAGACCACTGGGCTGTCCAAAGTCAGTACTGTGAGCAAAAAAATCTACTTTTTGAGCTGCTGGCATTAAAGTTGTGAGCAAGTGATTTGGCGACTGCATAAATTAGTCTGCTCTGGAGCCATCCTTCCTGAGCGAAGGCAAAAAACGTGCGAGCCGGATGCTAAAAAAAATGTGTGCTAGCTCACACTAACTCAGCTTAGAGGGAACACTGACCAGAACCTTGAATCTGACCCAGTATTCAGTCTGCCATGAAAACCATTTTATGGATGGCTCTGCCTCCTGTGGCAGCCATTTTGTGGCTGCAGCCAACTCACTGTGTCAGAATTCCAAAGGTGCCTGCGGGCTCAAAAAAGTTGGGGACCCATGGTCTACACTGAATGGCATCAGCTCACCCGGGTCTCGGGTGGAGGTCTTTCACATTATCTGTTACCCAACCTTTTAAATGCCAGGGATGAAACGCGGGACCTTCTGCATGCCAAGCAGACTGTTTTTCTTTAATTTCACTGAGGAAGAAGAAGAAGAAGAGATTGGATTTATACACCGCCCTTCACTCGGAGTCTCAGAGCTGCTTACAAACTCCTTTCCCTTCCCCTCCCCACAACAAACACCCTGTGAGGTAGGCGGGGCTGAGAGAGCTCTGAGAGAACTGTCCTCGAGAGAACAGCTCTGACAGAACTATGGCTTGCCCAAGGTCATCCAGCAGGTACAGGTGGAGGAGTGGGGAATCAAACCTGGTTCTCCCAGATTAGAGTCCGCGCACTTAATCACTGCACCAAACTTGATTTGAGGACTTAATTTAGTTTTCCTTTTCTGGTTGTTTCTTTTTTTTAGTAGTATCTTCATAACTTCTTCCCATCCCCCTCCCCCCCAATTCGGATGAACACAACAGGAAATTGCCCTGCAGTCGACTTCCACAGTCGGAAAAAATACCGTCTGCATTAACAGTAGCTTGTAAGGCCATTTTCTCCATTTAAAAAGGGAATGAGAAACATAAATTCAAAATGGGCTTACGCACGTGGACACTCTCCAATGCCGTTTCTTTCCCCCTGAAGCGGAATAAATCAATATCCTATTTAAGAAACTGAAATCAGTCAATATATTGAAAAGATTTAGCCTCCCGGCTGTGCCAGTCGCAGCAAGTATAATTGTTGGTCTACAATGCGGGGGAACTTGATCTTGTTAAGATGTAATGGGCAAGATGTCGGTGCCTGCGTTGTGCTCGCCGTAAAATATTGCTCGGTAAGTCTAGAAACTCCACAAAGCACCCCATCAGTCAATTAGTATCGCTTTCCATTAGCGTCTCTCCCCCCCCTCCCCCATCTCTCTTTCCTCCTCCTGTCTCTGGATAATTGCATGTTACAGGTGAGTCTTTATTGCTCCCGAGGAATTCCATCACTTTGAAAGGTGTTGTCAAGTAGAATGTCACCCAAGACTTCTGCAAACTGAGTCTAAGGGTTCATCTCGGCGGCTCTTTTGCAGGCTCAGGCATGCCGATAATCATTTCTGTGGAAAGTGGTGATCGCCAGGGAGGAGGCTAACAGCCCTTCTGATTTTTCTCCCTCCTCCCCCTATATTTTAATTAGCCCTGTAGCTAAGGACTTTTCAGGGAGGGGGCCTGGGGGGGGCACCTGCTAATCCAATGAAAGGCTCCAGGGCAAGGGCTGCAGCAGCCACAGCCTCTGGGTCCAGCCCCCCCCCAAGGAGCCCCAGTGCCTCTTCCCGAGGCACAGCACCAGGGACAGCCTCTGAAATCACTGCCCTTGTCCTCCCCGCCAACAGGCTGACAGGCAATCCGGGGGAGCTGGGGTAGGGGAGCCGATGCTCAGGAAGGGGGTCCATTAAAACTGCTAGGGGGCCAGGCCCCGTGGGCCCCACGTTAGCTACGGGCCTGGTTTTAATTCCCACTCCTTTGGGGGGGGGATCGGGGTAGTGTGCATGGTTCTTCTACACAGCTCACAACAACTCTGCGAGGAATGTTAAGCTGGTGCATGAACACTCAGTGGGTTTCAGGACTGGGCTGGTATTTGAACCTAGCCCCCCCCCGCCCCTGTTTCTAGTCTGACACTAACCACTGCACCGCACTGGCTTCCAGTCATTTAGTCCTCTGGTCCCTGCAGCTTGCAAGGTTTTGACTTTTGTCACTGGAGCCTTTACCTGGATGGCCCAGGCTAGCCCAATCTGATCAGATCTCAGAAGCTAAGCAGGGTCGACCCTGGTTCGTACTTGGATGGGAGACCGCCAAGGAAGTCCAGGGTCACTATGCCAGAGACAGGCAATGGCAAACCACCCTCTGTTCATCTCTTGCCTTAAAAACCCTACGGGGTCACTCTTAAGTTGGTGGCAACTTAACGGCACTTTCCACCACACCTCCACATAAACTCTTCAAGAATTGCCATCGCTTGGGTCCTTTCCGCACTTGGATCTCATCCCTGGTTTTATCAGAGTTCAACTTGGGATACAATACCTTGCACTTATCCCTGGTTATAACAGCATCCATTTATTCTGGGACAAGTGTGGGGCGAAACTGGGGTGACCTCAATGTAATAATGGAAACAAAAAATACCCCGAGATAATTACAGGGGTGTACTTGAGTGTAGTGTAGACCAGGGCTTTTTTTTGTGGAAAAAGCCCAGCAGGAACTCATTAGCATAATAGGCCACACCCAAGAGCAGAAACCTATTAGCATATTAGGCCACACCAAACAGCAGAAACTCACTAGCATATTAGGCCACACCCCGGACAGCACAGCTCATTGGCATATTAGGCCACACCCACATGTTACCAGAAGTGTGCTCATCCAGCGATACCCACCTTTTGCTTCTTATTCTGTTTACCTTGTTTGTTGTCCAAACCCAGGGCTTTTTTGTAGCAGGGACTCCTTTGCATGTTAGGCCACACACCCCTAATGTAGCCAATCCTACTGAGTTTCTGCTGTTGGGTGTGGCCTATTATGCTAATGAGTTCCTGTTGGGTGTGGCCAACTTGGAAGCCAGCCGGAACTCCGTTCCTGTGCGTTCCTGCCCAAAAATAGCTCTGGTGTAGACTGTAAAAATCCCCCGAGATAATTACAGGGGTGAACTCGCGTGTAGTGTAGAATGTAAGTTTGGGGACAGGGTTGAACCAGGATTTAAGGTCTAGTGCAGAAAGGACCTTTGTCTCTGTGTTTCTCTCTCTCACACAGCCTTGCAGCACCTCCTATCTGCACGGTTATTTACTTCATTTCTGCCCACCTTTCTCCCCAATCTGGACCCAAAGTACCTTATGATGTTCTCCTCCATTTTATCCTCACAACAACCCTGTGAGGTTGCTTAGGCTGAACCTATGTAACTGGCCCAAGGTCACCCAGCAAACTTCCATGGGAGAGGTGGGCTTCGAATCCGGGTCTCTGAAACCCTAGTCTGAAACTCCAACCAACATGCCACACTGGCTGTCAGTTACACGGCCAAGAGCTGGGTAGTCCGAAGTTTAAAGGATTCCTCAACAATCCAAATCTGCATATGTCTTTGCCTGGTCGATGTACTCATTCTGCACAATCCCCGTGAAAAAAAGCTGACTACAAATGACGTGAATAAATAAATAAATAAGATGGGGGAAGCGATGGGGTCTGGTGTTTTTTTTAAACCAAATCAGATGGAGCCGAGTGAGCGGAGCGGATGCCCCTTCCCTTCCCTCTGCACGCTTTCTCGCTTCAGCCCCTTTTCTGGCCATCCCTGGTCATTTCTGGAATCAGTGCTCCATCAGGGCGGAAAGGGTCTGAAGCAATAGAGTGCAGCGATGGAAAGCAGCAGGGCCGGCTCGCTGCCTGAGCAACTCGAGCGTTTGCTTGCGGTGCCGCAGTTTGGAGAGGACTCTGCCGAAGGAGGAGGCGACAGGCGTGGCTTTGCCTGGGACGCTTCCTGGGTTTGAAGTGAGCACCAGCAGCACTGGGCTCATCTTCGTCCTGCTCCTTAGCCTCTAGCACTACAGAAATAAAGCTAAAATCCAGTGGCACCTTAAAGACTAACCGTGTTGATTGCAATACGAACTTTCGTGGGTCACAGCCCAGTTCGTCAAATTTGACGAACTGGGCTGTGATGCACGAAAACTCGTATTGCAATAAGTATTGTTCATCTCCAAGGAGCCTCTGGATGTTTGCTTTATTTTGCCACAGCAGGATAACACAGCTATCCCTTTGCAATCACTAGCGCTGCAGGTCAGGGAAGGGGTCACCGTCCCTCACTTCCCTGAACCAGCTGGGTGGGAGGAAGGCTAGCCCCAACAGGCTTACTGTCCTCCTGGGCACGGGTCAGGGAGACAACTGATTTTGGCTGTATCCCCATGCCACCTAGACCTGCTTGAGTCAACAGAAGACCTTTTGCCAGCCAAGAGAGCCAGTTTGGTGTAGTGGTTAAGAACACGGACTCTCATGTGGGAGAATAGCTATTTCAGAGCTATTCTCTCAGCCCTACCTACCTCTTAGGGTGTCTGTTGTGGGAAGGGGAAAGGAAAGGGATTGTAAACTGCTCTGAGACTCCTTCGGGTAGGGAAGGGCAGGGTACAATCCCTCCTCTTCCTCCTCCTCCTCCTGTAATGCAGGGGAATAGAAAGTGTCCACCTTCCCTTACTCCCAAACACACTTTTTTAAAAAATAACATTTTTTTATTTTGTAAAACATCAGTGGACATACAAACATTTAACACTTAAATACCATAGTACAAGGCTTAATTGTAAAGTGTCCGTTAGAAACGGCTTATAAGGTTACATGCGATGAAATACTTCATAGTACTTTGAAGGAACAGTGAATTTGGAAGGTTCAGTATTAAATATGAATTCTAGGAAAGGAAACCATTTCATGTGGAGATTCGATTTCTTATGAGGAACATTGACCGGGGCTATTACATCAGATAATTTATCCATGATATAGTAGTCCCATATTTTCAAACGCCACAAGGATAGTAGCAGCTTGTTAGGGGACTTCCAGCTACTTGCTATAACCACTTTAGAAGTAAAAAGAAGAACCCTCCATCTTGCCTGAAGTCAGACAATAACAGTCAGCCGACTCTCTTCGCTCAAGCAGAAGCCCCTTCCATCAGGATCAAATGCTTCTGTGCAATATCCCGTATGCAAGACCATGTGGAGTATTCCAGGCGCCTGTGGCTGCTGTATTTTCAACACAAGCCCGCGCTATCCATGAAGTCCTTCTGTACTGCCGCGCCCTCATCCATTCTTGCTTTTCTTTTCTGTTGTTGACACTCAACATTTAAAATTACGTAGCTCGAGGTCCTATCTTCTTTTATCTTGGCAATGCGCCCACTAAAATGCAACGCTCCCTTCATAAAAACCAGCTTTATTTTGGTTTTCAACAACAGGGAAATTTTTAGTTATAAGCTTATGGCTTACCCCACCAGGCAGCTTATCCATCAAAGCCTTCCCCTAGTTCTGAAAAACAAAGTTTGAGTCCAACTGATCTGTAGTTAAAAACTTTGTTCTGTCGCTTCGGACCAACATGGCTGCCCACCTGGATCTATTCCCCTGGCTCTAGATCGCCTTAATTTTAAGACACAACTTTTCTCACATTCCCAAAGACCACGGGCGATTTCGCACTAGAGCTGCCTCGCGGCGCAGCCACCGTTTGCCCCGACACTGTTTGTCAATTTCACACCCGAGGCTGCGGGGCTGCATTTGACCCGCGGCTTCACCCAATTTCCTCCGCGGTTTCGTGATCCTCAAAAACCAAGATCACGAACCTGCGGAGGAAATCGGGCGAAGCCGTGAGTAAAAATGCAGCCCTGCGGCTTCGGGTGTGAAATTGACATGTTTGTGTCGGGGCGAACGGCGGCTGTGCTGCAAGGCAGCTCTAGTGAGAAATCGCCCAGTGACTTAGAGCTCTGTACTTTCCCCTTGCCCCAGCAGTCCATTCCACTTTCCCCTTGCTCCCCCCCTTCCTGATGGACTGCTTGCAAAGTACTTGCGCCTTGGCCTTCTTCACTGTGGCGAGTTAGTCCTCAGACTGTCTGAGAGTCCCGTTGCCAAGCCAAAGAGGGGAGCTTGGGGGGAAAAAACAGTTCCATTTTGAACAGGGGGACCTTGAACCCACCAAAAGATGAGGGTGCTTAATGTAGTATTCTGTTTGCAGTCTCAGAGGACCACCATGTTGGACTGCAGTAGAACAGCTAAATGGAATGCAGTAGCCCCTTAGATGCTGATGCTGGGAAAGATTGAAGGTCAAAGAAGACGAGGACGGCAATGGATGAGATGGTTAGACAGTGTCATAGAAGCAACAAACATGAAGTTTAACAAACTTCAGAGGACAGCGGAAGACCGGAAGGCCTGGCGTGATCTTGTCCATGGGGTCGCGAAGAGTCGGACTCAACTGTGCGACTGAACAACAACAGCCCCTTAGAGACCAACAAGGTATTCAGGGTATGATCTTTCAGGAGTCAGAGTTCCCTTCGGCAGGTATCCGACAAAGCTTTGACTCTCATAAGCTTGTACCCCGAAATTTTTGTTGGTCTCGTAAGGTGCTACTGGGCTCAAACTTAGCTGTTCCGTTTTTGGGTGTTTATAATAAGACAGGACTAAAGCGTTTTTAGATGCATAAGGAAAAGAGATTGGATTTATACCCCGCCCTTCACTACCCGAAGGAGTCCCAGAGTGGCTTACAAACTCCCTTCCCTTCCCTCCCCCCACAATGGATACCCTGTGAGGTAGGTGGGGCTGAGAGAGCTCTTGAGAGAACTGCCCTTGAGAGAACTGCCCTTGAAAGAACTTGTGACTGGCCCAAGGGTCACCCAGCTGGCTGCATATGGAGGAGTGGGGAATCAAACCCAGTTCTCCCAGATTAGAGTCTGTGCTCCTAACCACTATACCAAATTGGCTCTAAAAGCTGCTACCTGAATTCAGCTTCTGTTGAAAAGGGGGATCGCTGCATGTTACAGCCTCAGTGTTAAAGTGCCAAACAGTTGAATGCATCGCTATGCTAGTCTCTGCTCCAGAACTCAAACTGTGGTTCAAGCAGTATACTTGGGTTTTGCTTTAATGCTAAAACTTTGGATTCCCTTCCTCCTAAAAAAAAACAAAACCCAACACAATGAATTATTCTTTTACAAAATATGTTTGGATCCAGCAATAGGTTTGGATCTAGCAATTGCACAAGAATTACAGATTTTGACTGTTTTCCCACCCTACAGCAGTCCTTTCTCGAGGAGGGGCTGTGGCTCAGTGGTAGAGCATCTGCTTGGCATGTAAAAGGTCCCAGGTTCAATCCCCGGCATCTCCAGTTAAAAGGACCAGACAGTAGGGGTTGTGAAAATCCTCTTCCTGAGGTCATGGAGAAGGGCTGTGACAGTGTTAGATCCTCTGCTTGGCATGTAGGAGGTCCCAGGTTCAATCCCCGGCATCTCCAGTTAAAAGGACCAGGCAGGAGGAGATGTGAGAGACCCCAGAGAGCCATCGAGAAGGGCTATGACTTCATGATAGAGCCTCTGCTTGGCATGCAGAAGGTCCCAAGTTCAATCCCCAGCATCTCCAGTCAAAAGGAACAGCTCTGAAATAAGAAGAAGAAAAAAGAAGAGATTGGATTTGTACCCTTCCCTTCGCTACCCGAAGGAGTCTCAGAGCGGTTTA
>NW_015168839.1:41011-41144 GCF_001447785.1 Gekko japonicus
ATGGGAACAAATTTACATGAGAGTAGAGCTTATTGCTTAATTCATGTGGATCCCCACTTCAGCAGCAGGAAATTGGTACTGCATGCACATATTCTCAAACTGAAAAAAATTGATGCAAGATACCCACCCGGAG
>NW_015168839.1:41484-43948 GCF_001447785.1 Gekko japonicus
AATCCACCCTGAGCCAACCTTGGCTGGGAGGGTGGGGTGGAAATTCAATAAATAAAGAAATAAATCTATTCACTGATGGATGCCCAGGGAAAGGGGGTTATGTATATATATATTTTTTTGTTGGTTATTCACAAAACGTGGGATTGTCAGCAATGAGAAGTGAATGTCAACATTCACCAAGTTTTAGACGTTCATCGTATGTATAGCTAACCAATGGCCTCCCCCCCCCCCCGCTGAGTAGGGACACAGATTTCTTATCTTACCACCCATGCTAATTGCCCCAAGAATTCCCCCTCTGCTCTAATTAAGCATTATTATGCACATTGTACCTTTGCATCCTGAGCTGATTCTCTGCCGCACCCCTCCCACCTTCTGACTGGAATATAAGGACTCAGAAATCTCCATTTCAACTTGTATCTGACAAAGAGAGCTTTGACTCTGGAAAGCTTAAACCCTGCAAATCTCGTTGATCTCTAAAGGTCCAGTGGGCCTGAATCTAGCTGCTCCACTGCAGTCCAACATAGCTGCCCTCTGAAACTATCATCATGGGCCTGCGTGTCTTGTAGAGCAGACATATGAATATTCGGAAGCGAACGTTCTCGAAAATTGCATATTTTAAAGTGCACATTAAAACAATGGTCCATCATTCTAATCCCATGACCAGCTGCACAATAACCATGATGGGTTTATAAGGTCACACGTCATAGATGCATGTCTCACTGCCTTCATTCATGTTTCCATATGTACGTAGAAACATAGCAAAGCAGACATTCCTAGAGACATTGCAGGACAACCTCATTGAGATGGACATTCTTACCTCCTCCCGACATGACGGTGCTTACAATGATGGGTACGTTTGATGCTTAATGTGGTCTTTTCCTCTCTTTTCTTGTGCTCTCATTTCTCTGATCCTTGCATGAGAACTAATTGGTTATATTATTATTATTTTTATTTTTCACTTTCTGTCTTGCACAAGCCGACTCCCTCCCCTCGCCTTTTACCCACCCCCTCCCCACCGGACAAATAAGTTGCAGCGACAACAATGAGGTTCTTGAGGGTCCTGTACATATTAATGGCAGCCTCGTTAATATGCTGATCCATGGCATCTCATTGGCTCCCTCGTGACACCTTGGAAATCATTCCACTAACACTTTGGAGGCAGCTGTAACGGTTTGACAGGCCTTTAAGACAGGCCACAACATTTCCTTTACATTTCATTGGAGATAGCTGCAGCGGCCGTGCGCCATCTTGACAATAGTGTAAACGTTCTAATCCGATGTTTTGGACGTATGGTTTTTTGGGGGCGATAACTAATAATTTTCTTCAGCAGCATTCCTTTCATGTTTATTTTTAACTGCTCGAATGCCACCCCAACCTGGATGGCTGGGAGTAGCCTGATCTCATCCGATCTCAGAAGCTAAGCAGGGTGGGCGCTGGTTAGTACTTAGATGGGAGACCACCAAGAAAGTCCATGGTTGCTACGCAGAGGCAGTCAATGGCAAACCACCTCTGAAGATCTCGTGCTTTGAAAACCCCAGGGAATCTCCGTAAGTTGGCTGTGACTTGACGGCATTTTTCACTACCATCCACCCAAACAGTCTGCTACTTTGATCAGTCTCTAGATTTCCCCACAGTTGAAGGATAGTGTGAGTGCCCCATGCTTTGGACAGTCCTTTCCCCTCCTCCCATGGATCATCCCTTTCCGTTCAAGAATTTAGCTGGTTCGTCCCAAAGACAGACTTCAAAAATAACTGACCAGTCATCTCACAACTAGGCCCATCCGTTGTCAGTTCATATTACAGTTTTGCTCTGCGAACTGTGTGAGCACAGAAGGGTTGTCATGTCGGGCTAGACCAATGGTCCATCTAGCTCAGCATTCTTTCTTCTGGTGGGGACCTGCCAGGTGGTCCTGGGGATATTTGGCCAAGTGGATCTTTATGGCAACTGGGCAGGCAAAGCAAAAGCGAACTCAGCCAGAACCTGGCAAGGCAGCTATTCTCCAGGAGGCAGAATTCCTTTCCGTGTACCTCTAGCCAAGTGATTACTACCACTCTGTGCCTCTTCTCACTTGGTTCCTGGAATGGTTTTACTTCCAGTTATGTTTTATCTGTAATGCAAGGGATGCTCAAGGTGTGAGATGTGCAAGCAAACCACATGAGCAAAACTTCATACACATTTCCGGAACATGCCATAGAAGGGGCAGCAACCATGTTGTACGGTTTACCCATGGCCATTGCTTTTGTTATGTAAACACTCAAGCCCCACTCACAGGATACAGTCAATACATGTACAATCTATGTACAATGTATGCTTGAATTTTTGTTGTACGTGTGTTGAAGAATTATTCTGTCACATTCAATGTGTGAGCAGCTGAATGTCCAATTTAAGCCCCACATTTATCCCCATTTCAGTTTTAAAGTGTACACCCGCTAGGACTTTCTTATAGATTACGCATGTACACGCA
>NW_015168840.1:0-4787 GCF_001447785.1 Gekko japonicus
CCTTTGATATCAGGGTGGAGCCCGAGGATTAGGGAGGGAAGTGACCTGTCACACAGTCCACCTTCCAAAACATCAGTTTGCTCCAGGAGACCTGGAATAAATCTTTTAAATAAAAAAGCGATTTTTTTTGTCAGAAGATCTGTTGTCATTCCAGGCGATCTCCAGCCCCCGCCTGGAGACTGGCAACCCCAGACGCACCCCCGGCCCGATCCACCACCAGCGCTCCCTGTTCTTAGCTGCTCCTCAGAGCGCGCGTAGCAGGACTCCCGGCGAAGCGTGGAAGCGGACCACGTTCGAAAGCGCCTGCACGCGGCGTGCGAACACAGGGACACGTGTCAACTGCGGGTCGTCCTTTTTTTTCTTTCTTTCTTTGAGCCCCCGAGTCTCTCGCCGCGCCACCTCCCCCGAGACGGAAGGGAGGCGAAAGGCGCCTTTTCGATATGGAAATAAAGAATGATAAATAACTTTCTCCCCGGGCCGCTAACGATGGCGGTGCGCAATCGATAACTTGGAAAGGCCAAGGGCGGCGGCTGCGGCGCAGCCTTTCGTCCATTGCACAAAGACGCGTGTGCACAACGCACCCGCTCCCCACAGCCCCCCGGCCGGCCTTTCGTCCATTGCACAAAGACGCGTGTGCACAACGCACCCCCTCCCCACAGCCCCCCGGCCGGCCTTTCGTCCATTGCACAAAGACGCGTGTGCACAACGCACCCCCTCCCCACAGCCCCCCGGCCGGCCTTTCGTCCATTGCACAAAGACGCGTGTGCACAACGCACCCCCTCCCCACAGCCCCCCGGCCGGCCTTTCGTCCATTGCACAAAGACGCGTGTGCACAACGCACCCCCTCCCCACAGCCCCCCGGCCGGCCTTTCGTCCATTGCACAAAGACGCGTGTGCACAACGCACCCCCTCCCCACAGCCCCCCGGCCGGCCTTTCGTCCATTGCACAAAGACCCGTGTGCACAACGCACCCCCTCCCCACAGCCTCCCGGCCGGCCTTTCGTCCATTGCACAAAGACCCGTGTGCACAACGCACCACCCCGGCCGGCCTTTCGTCCATTGCACAAAGACCCGTGTGCACAACGCACCACCCCGGCCGGCCTTTCGTCCATTGCACAAAGACCCGTGTGCACAACGCACCACCCCGGCCGGCCTTTCGTCCATTGCACAAAGACCCGTGTGCACAACGCACCACCCCGGCCGGCCTTTCGTCCATTGCACAAAGACCCGTGTGCACAACGCACCACCCCGGCCGGCCTTTCGTCCATTGCACAAAGACCCGTGTGCACAACGCACCACCCCGGCCGGCCTTTCGTCCATTGCACAAAGACCCGTGTGCACAACGCACCACCCCGGCCGGCCTTTCGTCCATTGCACAAAGACCCGTGTGCACAACGCACCACCCCGGCCGGCCTTTCGTCCATTGCACAAAGACCCGTGTGCACAACGCACCACCCCGGCCGGCCTTTCGTCCATTGCACAAAGACCCGTGTGCACAACGCACCACCCCGGCCGGCCTTTCGTCCATTGCACAAAGACCCGTGTGCACAACGCACCACCCCGGCCGGCCTTTCGTCCATTGCACAAAGACCCGTGTGCACAACGCACCACCCCGGCCGGCCTTTCGTCCATTGCACAAAGACCCGTGTGCACAACGCACCACCCCGGCCGGCCTTTCGTCCATTGCACAAAGACCCGTGTGCACAACGCACCACCCCGGCCGGCCTTTCGTCCATTGCACAAAGACCCGTGTGCACAACGCACCACCCCGGCCGGCCTTTCGTCCATTGCACAAAGACCCGTGTGCACAACGCACCACCCCGGCCGGCCTTTCGTCCATTGCACAAAGACCCGTGTGCACAACGCACCACCCCGGCCGGCCTTTCGTCCATTGCACAAAGACCCGTGTGCACAACGCACCACCCCGGCCGGCCTTTCGTCCATTGCACAAAGACCCGTGTGCACAACGCACCACCCCGGCCGGCCTTTCGTCCATTGCACAAAGACCCGTGTGCACAACGCACCACCCCGGCCGGCCTTTCGTCCATTGCACAAAGACCCGTGTGCACAACGCACCACCCAGAGAACAGCTCTGAGAGAACTTGTGGCTGACCCACGGTCACACCAGCAGCTGCATGTGGAGGAGTGGGGGAATCAAAGGCAGTTCTCCCAGATGAGAGTCCCCGCTCTTAACCACTACACCAAACTGACTCTCAGGTGGGGGCGTGCAGATTTTGCTGGTGGAGGGTTGGAGCCCTCGTCTTGCAAAGTTGGGTTGCCAGCTCCAGGCTGGGAGAGACCTGGAAATTTGGGGTTGCGGGGGGTGGAGCCTGGGGGTGGCTTCCGTGGGGCATAGTGCCATAGAGCCCGCCTTCCACAGCAGCCGTTTTCCCCGGGAGAACTGTCATCTCTCCGCCTGGAGATCAGTTGGGATGACGGGGGATCTCCAGCAGCCGCCTGGAGATTGGCAACCCTAAATGCAAAGGCAGCCTTTCCTGAGACGCAGTTGGCTTGAACTCTTCAGCTGAGCTGGGCCTTTGTGAGCTCCCCCCCCAATTCTGTAATGATAAGTGAGATGGCCTGTGGTTGCATGGAATGTTAACACCCCTCCTGGATCTGTTGAAGTCCCCCCCCTCCACAGGAAAGTGTTGCCAACTTCCAAGTGTAATCCCAACCCCTTTTGGGATTACAACTGATCTCCAGGCAACAGAGATTGGTTATCTTGGAGAATATGGCTGCTTTGGAGGGTGGACCGTAGGGCAGGGGTGTCAAACACGCGGCCCGGGGGCCAGATCAGGCCCCTGGAGGGCTTCTATCCGGCCGCAGTGGAACTGGCAGTCTTCCAGTTCTTCTTCCAGTTCTTCACAAAACCAAAATAGGACCCACGGTAAGTAGGAAATACCGAAAAACAACCAAATACCGTGCTACAGACGATTATAAAATATCTCAAATAATTTTTATATATTTTTTGTTTTATGTTTTTACAATTTATTCACCATATATTATTTATCATGTAAGCCTTAATACATAGGAAGAATCGTATATCAAAACATCTAAGTATCGTCTCTTAATATATCACAAAAGATATCGCACAACCCCTTTATTAATATCAATCCTCCTTAATTATACAAAAGTTTGAAGAGGGAGAACTCCTGTAAATCTATTTCGGATGGGTGCTCAGTCTTCCTCCAACAGAGGTCCAGATAGCCTCCTGTTTCAGTGTCTTCCTCAGGGAGTTCAACAGATATTTCCAAGCACAAGGTTGCCAAATACCAAAATATTTATCCAATTTTTTCAATGAACGCTGCAAAAACTCTCTCTTAGTGCACTCAAAGCTTCCTCCAAAGTGAAAATCACGCAGGGCAGGGGTGTCAAACATGCGGCCCAGGGACCAGATCAGGCCCCCGGAGGGCTTCTATCAGGCCCGCAGTGGAACTGGCTGTCTCCTGTTTCTTCTTCCAGTTCTGCTGCTGCTGCTGCGTCATCGTAGGTTTTGCAGCTTTACACACCCGAACAGCAGACTCAAGATTGCTACAGCACACAGACATTTTGATGCAGTCATTCAGAGCAAGAGGTGTCAGTGATCAGACACTGTTCAAGAAACAAAATATTGCAAGAGTGCTCATGTTTTAAGCATGTTTTTATTTTAAGTTTAAAAAAAACCCTTTGTGTCTGTGTCCTTTATAAAGTTTATCTCTCTGCTACCTGGCATTACCTTTTATGACACGCATGGCCCGGCCCAACGAGGTCTCATTTGTGTCAGATCCGGTCCTCGTAACAAGTGAGACCGACACCCCTGCTGTAGGGTATTCTACCCCGCCCTCCTCAGGCTCCACCCCCCAAATCTCCAGGTCTTTCCCAACCCAGAGCTGACATCCCCAGGGTGATGATTTTCCCCTAGCTTGAGATTCTATCTGGTTTTGCCTGAAGCTGCAAGGAGGAATTCCGCGAGGAAGGATATTTTCTGCAAGCGAAGGGTTAAACCTGGCATTTCCACTTTTCCATTCTCCCCAGGAAATGGCCCCTGCTGATGCTTTCCAACTGTGAGTTGGGAGATTCCTGGAGATTTAGGGGCAGTGCCTAGGGAGGGCGGAGCTTGGGGAGGGGAGGGACCTCAGGAAGCAGCCCTTTGGTCGAGGGGAATTGAGCTCTGTCGCCTGGAGACCGGTTGTAATTGTGGGCTGATCTCCATGTCCCAGTTGGAGGTTGGAACCCCAGGCTCCCCTTGTGACTGTCGGACCGAGAGCCAGTTTGGTGTAGTGGTTAAGTGCGCGGACTCTAATCTGGGAGGAACCGGGTTTGATTCCCCCACTCCTCCACTTGCACCTGCTGGATGATCTTGGGCAAGACATAGTTCTGATAAGAGCTGTTCTTTCAAGAGCAGTTCTCGTAAGAGCTCTCTCGGCCCCAGGGCTATTTTTGGGCAGGAACACACAGGAACGGAGTTCCGGCTGGCTCCCAAGTTGGCCACGCCCAGCAGGAACTCATTAGCATAATAGGCCACACCCAACAGCAGAAACTCATTAGGATTGGCTACATTAGGGGTGTGTGGCCTAACATGCAAAGGAGTTCCTGTTTTGTTTTGACAACAGTTCCTGTTTTGTTTTGACCACAAACAAGGTAAACAGAATAACAAGCAAAAGGTGGGTGTGGCTGGATGAGCACACTTCTGGTAACATGGGGGTGCAGCCTAATGCGCTAATGAGCTGTGCTGTCAGGGGTGTGGCCCAATATGCTAATGAGTTCCTGCTGTTGGGTGTGGCCTATTATGCTAATGAGTTCCTGCT
>NW_015168840.1:5986-16798 GCF_001447785.1 Gekko japonicus
CCCGCTGTCTCCCCACCTAGGAAGTCTAGATTGTGAGCTCCTTGGGGCAGAGTCTTGCCTTTCTGTCTCGTGCTTCGTCTCAGGGTGCCGTGTGCTATAGACCTTTAGGTCAGCAGTGCTGGATCGGAACAGTCGTTGTGACTAGTACCTGCAAATGGACCCTTCCGCCCTGAATTTCTGTAATGCTGTTATAAGGCCCTCCACAGCAAGAGTCACTGGGAAACAGAACAAAGTTCTCGTGTGTGCGCACACTCCTTCGTACACATTGAAACAGAAGTCACCAACCTTTACAGACAGATGGAGGGGGGGGTGTTGCTACGGAGGGCCTATTCAAGTCAAGACGCAGAAGTAACTGAGCAATAAATATAGCTAAGACTGTCGGGCTCGTTCACTTGTTCATTTCCTAACATTGTATTATACATGCCATTAAATGCCAACAATGCCCTTCAGTTCAGTTCTCGACACAGGGCAAGTGGGTCAGACCCTACACCAAAGGATAAATGGACACAAATCTGACATCAAGAATCACAAAAACTGAGAAACCTGTGGGAGATCCATTTAACCTTCCAGGACATTCAATAGAGGATCTCGTCCTTGTTTTACTATGAAGGGATTTCAGAAACAGACTAGAATGGGAAATTGCTGAGTTACAAGGTATTATAACACTCAGGACAGTGGAACCCCCGGGCTTAACAAAGATAATGGTTTCTTATCTCACTACACATGCTAAGGCCATTTAGTTCTAGCATCTATTTGCAAACTTCTTTATTATGTGGCATGGTAACTTGCTGCTAGTCACAGGTCTTACCAGTCACCTTCATCCAGTCTTAGCTAGATTTACTGCTCAGTTACTAATGCATCTCTTGACTCTATTTGGCAACACCCTCCTCACCTTCTACCTATATGTAATGGTTGGAGCTGCGGTGGCTCAAGTGGTTAAGACGCTGATCTGCAGGCTGTGGAAGATCGGTAGTTCAGCAGTTCGAGACCCGAGTGCCGCATGACGGAGTGAGCTCCCGTCTCTGGCCCCAGCTCCTGCCAGCCTAGCAGTTCGAAAGCAAGAAATTGCAAGTAGATAAATAGGTACCGCTTCGGTGGGAAGGTCACAGCATTCCATGCGCCTCGGCGTCTAGTCATGCCGGCCACATGACCACGGAAACTTCTTCGGACAGCGCTGGCTCTTTGGCTTGGAAACGGAGATGAGCACCGCAACCCTAAAGTCGGATTCGACTGGCTTTCGAGCAAGGGAACCTTTACCTTTAACGGTTGGTGACCTCTCTTTCAATGTATTCAAAGAAGTGTGTGTGCACGTGGAAGTTGATACCCAGAATAAAACTTTTGTTGGTCTTAAAGGTGCCACTGGACTCAAACTTTGTTCTGCTGCTTCAAACCAGCATGGGTACCCACCTGAACCTATCCATGGCAAAGACAATCATGCTAGGAGAAGTGGAAGGCGGCAGGAAGAGTGGAAGACCCACCCTGAGATGGATTGACTCAATCAGGGACGTCACAGCCCTCAGTCTGCAAGACCCGAACGAGGCTTTGAACAATAGGACGTTTTGGAGGACATTAATTTATAGGATTGTCATAAAGCTGCGGTGGCTCAAGTGGTTAAGACGCCGAACTGCAGGCTGTGGAAGGTTAGTAGTTCAGCAGTTCGAGACCCGAGTGTGCCGCAAGACAGAGTGAGTTCCCGTCTCTAGTTCCAGCTCCTGCCAACCTAGCAGTTCGAAAGCAAGAAATTGCAAGTAGATAAATAGGTACCACTTCAGTGGGAAGGTAACAGCATTCCATGCGCCTTGGTGTTTAGTCATGCCGGCCACGTGACCACGGAAACGTCTTTGGACAGCGCTGGCTCTTCGGCTTGGAAACGGAGATGAGCACCGCAACCCTAGAGTCGGACTCGACTGGCTTTCGAGCAAGGGAAACCTTTACCTTAACCTTTTTTTACCTAAATTGGAAGCGACTTAACAGCGCTTAACACATGCAGGTTAAATGCACATGTGAATCATGTTTTGTCCGTCCTCAAGTATAGATGTTTATCACCTTCATTGGGTATCCCCATGCCAAGGTCTAGTATTACAAAAGAGGTAGGAAAAGCCAGGTAGGAGAGCCAGTTTGGTGTAGTGGTTAAGTGCGCGGACTCTAATCTGGGAGAACCGGGTTTGATTCCCCACTCCTCCACTCGCAGCTGCTGGATGACCTTGGGCAAGCCATAGTTCTGGCACAGCTGTTCTTGAAAAAGAGCAGTTTCTGTCAGAGCTCTCTCAGCCCCACCGACCTCACAGGGTGCCTGTTGTGGGGAGGGGAAGGGGAAAGGAAAGGAGTTTGTAAGCTGTTCTGAGACTCTGAGTGAAGGGTGGGGTGTAAATCCAATCTCCTCCTCCTCCTCCTCCTCCTCCTCCTCCATGTGTCCCCCCCCCAATATCATTTCGCTAGACTGAAAAGCCCCAAACGCCTTCACTTTCCCTCCTAGAGAAAGTGTTCTACCCCCCCACCTCCGATAGTTTTTTATCATTCTTTTCTGCACCTTTCCAGCGCTGTAATACCTCTTTTGAGATAAGACTGGACCTGTACACAGCATTCCAAATGCAGCTGCAGCATGCATCCTTACAAGGGCATTGCGACGCCGGCCATTTCGTTTTCTATCCCTTTCCTAATAATCACCAGAATAACATTTGCCTTTTTCACCACTGCCGCACACTCGGTCAATATTTTCACCGAGCTGTCCACCGTGACCCCAAGATCTCATTCCGGTCAGTTACCGCCAGTTCAAACATCATCGGCGTACATAAAGTCAGGATTTCCCCCCCTTTCCGATACGCATCATCAAACACTTACACTGCCGTGTTGTTACTCAGGTCAGAGCAACCTTTTTAGAGCTCTTAACAACCCTCTCTCATCCTCCCCGTCCTGAATAATTGGGTGTCATCGGCAAATGCGGCCGTTTCACCTCTCAACCCCATGTCCGGATTATTTATGAAGAAATTAAATATGTATCGTCATAATTAAATATTAAACCCTGTCATATAACCAGTTTCTCATCCACAAAAGGACCTGTCCTCTTACTTTGTGACTGCTAAACTTAACTCAGGACTTTTTGGAGAGGAACTTTGTTGAAAACTTTTTTTTAAGTCCAAGGATATACCATCTACCAGCTCGCTCTTATCCGCATGTGTGTTAACAACGCCAAAAGGGTGCGAAGAAGAAGAGGAGGAGGAGGAGATTGGATTTATACCCCGCCCTTCACTACCCAAAGGTGTCTCAGAGCAGCTTACAAACTCCTTTCCCTTCCCCTCCCCACAACAGACACCCTGTGAGGTTGGTGGGGCTGAGAGAACTCTGACACAAACTGCTCTTTTTCAAGGACAGCTCTTATCAGAACTATGGCTTGCCCAAGGTCATCCAGCAGCTGCAAGTGGAGGAGTGGGGAATCAAACCCGGTTCTCCAAGATTAGAGTCCACACTTCCCTGGACCATAACACTGTTAATTCTCCCTCAATAGCACCTTTTTTTCTATGTGCTAGATCATTCTATCTTGAATAGTTTCCACTGGTTTATCGGAAACCAAAAACGACAGGCTACCTGGCCTGTGATTTCCTCTGGATCGATTTTTTTAAAAATGCAGTGGTATATTTGCTACTTTCCAACCCTCTGGTAGATTTATTTATTTTCTTGTTTATATATTTATTTAATTTCTACCCCGCCCTCCCGCCAAAGCGGCTCAGGGCGGCTTACAAACAATTTAAAACCAACATACAATTTAAAACCAGCAAATACAAGATATAAAATACAATTCCATACAATTCCAATAAATGCAATTAAACTGAATAAATACAGCGGCACCCAATAATAAAGGGCTAGTGCGACCAGATCAGTTGGATTGTTGGTTTGCCAGTGTTGCTTAAGAAGATCAACAGTTTCACAATTTTAAACACTCCCGGTGTCACTGGGACTCGGCCGGCTCGTTGGTTTTTAATTTGCCTATTACCCCTAGAACTTCACCCCTCTCGTCGTCCCTGTTTGTCTGTTGTTCGGACACCCCTCCGGAAAACCGTATTTCTAGCGCAGAAGTGCCCCGTAGCTTCCACAGTGAAGGCAGATGCAAAGAATTCATTTCTCCGCCATCTCCCAGTATCGATTTTGCATTCTTTCTGCTCCTTCTCAGGCCAGGACCCCCTCTCCCTCCCCCCCCCACCTCCCAGGGCAATTTCCTGCTTCAGATGGATTGAAAGACGCTCTCCTTGTTTGTCTTAGTATTTTTCACAATTGGCTCCTCGTATTCTCTCCTCGCCCGCTGTATTGGGCCCGTCCTTGCCGGGACCAGACTGTCTGCTTTTCAAAACCGGCTTTGTGGCCTTTGACGGCTTCCTTGACTCTGCATTTGCATTTCTTTATTTCTGTCTCAGTTTTCTCCCAGAGCGGCTTTTGGAACGCCGTTCTCCCTTCCTCTGTTTTCTCACAACAACAACCCTGCGAGGTAGGCATGGGTGAGACTTTGTGGTGGGCCCAAGGTCACCCAGTAGAAGAGGGGATTCAAACTCAGAAGAGGAGAAGAAGAGATTGGATTTATACCCTGCCCTTCACTACCCAAAGGAGTCTCAGAGCGGCTTACGATCTCCTTTTCCTTCCCCTCCCCACAACAGACACCCTGTGAGGTAGGTGGGGCTGAGGGAGCTCTTTTGAGGGGACTGCTCTTGAGAGAACAGCTCTGAGAGAACTTGTGCCTGACCCAAAGTCACACCAGCAGCAGCATGTGAAGGAGTGGGGAATCAAACCTGGTTCCCCCAGGTTAGAGTCCGTGCTCCTAACCACGACAGCAAACTGGCTCGCTGGTCTCCCAAGGGCCTAAATTCTCCACTCTATGCACTGCTTCACACCTGCTCTCTTGGCGTCATCTTAGATTTGGAGTACCTTTCCTGATCTGACGCATACATTCTACCTGAGTGTCGGTGATTGTGGACAGTGGTCAACTTCCAAGCGTCCTGAAGGGATTTGATCCTCTTTACTATGCTTTTTAGGAGCTGCGGTGGCTCAAGTGGTTAAGACGCTGAACTGCAGGCTGTGGAAGGTCAGTAGTTCAGCGGTTCAAGACCCGGGTGCCGCAAGACGGGGTGAGCTCCTGTCCAGGGCTGGCCCCAGCTTATTTTGCACTCTAGGCGAGGATCCCGTCTGCCCCCCCCATGCGCCACCCCCCTCCCCCTGTGCATTGCCCCCCTCACTTGGGTGCTGCCGCCGGTGGCCAGAGGGTTTCCGCACCGACTGACCCACTTTGCCCGGCTGCTGCCTCGCCCAGCCGCCCATCGCCTTTCCCGGCCCCTGCTGGCGGAGCCTCCCAAGGGCTGGCAGGTCGCAGGAATCGGCTGCGCAGGGTAGGGGGGCTTTTGGCGGCGGGCGGGTGCAGTTTGGTGCCCCTAAGAGCCACCGCGCTCTAGGCGAACGCCTAGTTCACCTAGTGAGTGAGCCGGCCCTGATTGTGAGAAAGAGAGAAAAGTACTTCTTTCTGTACCTGCTCTATCCCATGCATAATCTTATAAACCTCGATCGTGTCACCCCTCAGCCGTCGTTTCTCCAAGCTAAAGAGCCCCAAGTGTTTTAACCTTTCTTCATAGAGAAAGTGTTCCAACCTAGAGTCAGACTCGACTGGCTTTCGAGCAAGGGAACCTTTACCTTTACCTTTACTATGCTTTTTAGCTTCCTCTTTGAGAAGTTTCCTGAAACCAAATGTGGCTTTGTTGGACTTCCGAAGCAAATTTCTGCTCCCTTTTGTGCTTGTAGCACTTGGATTGATGTTCCCAACATGCTGTGCTTAACAGTAATGACCACACTTTGATGGCAGCGCTCCCCCCCGCCCCCGCCCCCGGCTCAGTCCCTGGTATCTCCGGCAACTGGGCCTGAGACATCGGGAGAGCAGCTGCCAGTCAGAGCAGGCAATACTAAAATAGAAAAGCCGACCGTGTGATGCTGTAGAAGGTGGCTTCGGAATGTTCATAAATAGCTAGGTTTGAAAGAGGGGTTTATTTCAGTGGCGGGACACCTGTTTTGTATGCAGAAGTATCTGTGTTCCACCTCCAGCATGAGCTGGTTCAGTGTAGCGGTTAAGAGCGGCGGACTCTAATCGGGAGAACCGAGTTTGATTCCCCACTCCTCCACACGTGGCCAGCTGGGTGACCTTGGGTCAGTCACAAGTTCTCTCAGGGCTCGAAAGAGCTCTCTCAGCCCCATCCAACGTGGGCACATTTGAAATTCTGACACAGCATGGTGGGCGCAGCCACAAAATGGACACCACAAAATAGCTGTAGCAGGAGGCAGGAAGTGTAGATCGTTGTGCTGTGGTGGCAGCTGCTGCCAAAGCAACATTTTTTTAAAAAAAATCTGCACAGCCAATCAAGTCCCCAGTGACCAATCAGAAGCCTTGCTGGGCAAAAGCCATACCTGGCCCCACCCACCTCCTAAAAATGCTCGGTGGATTCCAGAGAAGAAGAGGGGGAGGAGGAGATTGGGTTATACCCCACCCTTCACTTGGAGTCTCAAAGCAGTTTATAATCTCCTTTTCCTTCCCCCTCCCCACAACAGACACCCTGTGCGGTCGATGGGGCTGAGAGAGCTCTTTCGAGCACTGCTCTTGAGAGAACAGCCCTGAGACAACTTGTGACTGACCCAAGGTCACACCAGCAGCTGCATGGGAAGGAGTTGGGAATCAAACTCAGTTCTCCCAGATTAGAGTCTCCGCTCTACACCCCTACACCAAACTGGCCCATGGTCACCACGTCGGGGACCTCCGGTGTGGACAGTAGGACAGACCCATGTTCTGGCTTGCTAGAAGGCGGCTCTTTCTGGCACTATCTTGGTGGGTGCGTGAGGGGACGCAGAAGACTGTGGCCCCCAGTGGCCATAAATCCCAGGATTTGTGGGAACAGCCAGTGAGGTTGCTCTCTGGCTTCTGCTCCCCGTCCCCTTGCGCCTGTGTCAACATGTTATACTGCTCTGTTCCGTCCAGCTTGGAAGGACCAAAATTGGTTTTACGTGAGAGCTGGAATTCACTCGGATTTATTAGCTATCTCAGGATGTTTAAAACGGTCCTTAAATCACTACGGTTACCATACAGCCCTTTGGAGCGGGGCAGCTCTGGTGTGTGAGGCCCGTCTGCAGGTGAGCATCATTTCCCAGCCCACGATTTCACCTGGAAAGGGGCCAATCCCATTCCAGGGGATTCGGTGGGCACGCAAGGTACCTTTCTTCCCATAACCCCCGTGTTGTGCGCCACCGATGCGTTCTTAATACGGTAAGCGGACTGAAGAAAGAGAAGCTGAAGAATTTCTCCTAGGAGGCTCCGATAACCCTCTGACATTTCACAGATGAAAATGGGGATATTTTTGTGCACGAGTGGGCGGGGAGAGGGCTACAGACAGACAACATGATCTGGCACATAACGGGGCAGGCACAACATGAAATCAGATGTGCTGCAAGCGAGAACTAAAGCTGCGTGCAGGTAGACGGACGTTCCAAGGAGCCACGTCGGTCTAGGGAAATATCCAAACAGAAAAGGCATGTAATTCTTAAAGTTAGGGACTTTCTCTGTTGTACACATGCGTAAGGATATGAGCCTGGGTCTCCAAGATGCTAGACTGGCAGTCTAAACCAGGGGTCCCCAACATGGTTCCCGTGGGTGCCATGGGTCCTGCTGATACCTTTCCTGGTGCCCAACCAAGTGTTTTTTAGCAAGTGGGCGGGGCTGGGCAGGGCTTTTGTCCAGCAAGACTTCTGATTGGCCACTGGAGATTTGATTGGCTGTGCACATTTCTTAAAATGTTGCTTCGGTGGCAGCTTCCGCCCCAGCACAAAGATCTGCGCTGTGTTGGAGTTAAGCTGTGACAATAGTTTTGTGGCAGGCTCCACCTCCTGCGGCAGCCATTTTGTTGCCACGCTGAACGTGCCGTGACAGAATTCCGAATGTGTCCACAGGCTCAAAAAGGTCTAACTGCTATACCACACTGGCTTTCTGGGTCGGATAAAAATGCCGCCGATCGAAATAGGAAACACATCTCATTTGCACTTAGCCTTGATGCTTTGTGGATGAAAATTCAGAGGGGTGGGGGGAGACCTGCAAACTTCTTTGCCATAATATATTTTACGGCAGTTTTGTTCCATGCTTCAGTAACTGGTATAATTATGTGATCAACCACATCAAAATCCACCAGCACAGAAACGACAGGGGGACCGCATTTATTGGTGAAGATTATTCTAGACTTCAGCGTTAATACGAAATTAGAACATAAAGTGGAGGGGGGGCGCCTCTGTGTTAAAATCGGGACATTCAGATTGTGAGGGTGGGGTTTGCCTGCCTGAAAAATCAAATCCCTTCCTGCATAGTTCAAGACGACTTTGCCCTTTTTAATTCTCGTATTAGTCCTGTTCTGAATGACTTAAACCCGCTGCGCTTAACGCAAGTCGTTGCATGGCCAATGTCGGCCTGCCAGAGGTATGATTTATACCACACCTTTCTGCTATTCAAACACAATCCAAGTAAGATTAAACTATAAAATTAAAATCTACAAACACAACAAAAGTATTACGAGGCAAAGCTTGTTTTTTTAAAAAAACCCTCCTAACAGACAGCATTGTAGAAAGAGCGGCATTTGAAGACAAGAGCAATTAATAGCTTCAGATCAGCCGCTATCAATGAAAGCAACGGGATAGATGAAAACAGCGACACATCAGGGGTAAAGATTTAAAAGTCTAGTGTGTGGGGGGGTAACCCTGAAGAATTCGGGGAGGGGGGGAGTCCCGCACACGCACACACACAGAGGGTGTTTTTCTTTCCCATTGGGAAATTCAGGGGAAACGCTTTTTCAAAAAAAAGCCGACAAATTGTTTTCTCTTTTGGAAAAAGCGAAATGCTTTTTAAGATGAGGTTTTGCTCTCTCCAAATGCGCAGCGCGGAAATTTTTATGGAAGACAGTGCATTAGGAAAATGATGGTTTTGACGATATGTGACTTGTTTCGGTCCAAATGGTACACTTATCTTTTTGTTTATTACCAAATCTGTTTTCTAATTTCAGCTGTTATTTTTCCCACCTCTCGAATGGCAAAAAATCAATTAAGACACATGTGCTACGGTAGCGCAGGGTGCTGCAGTCTCTCTCTCTCTCTCCCTCTCTCTCTCTCTCTCTCTCTCTCTCTCTCTCTCTCTCTCTCTCAGAGTCTCTTGTGTTCGACATATCCACAGTTTTATGTGTAGACAAGTCTTAATACAGAGGTGTCAAACTCATTTGTTACAAGGGCTGGATCTGACATAAATGTCAGTTTGTCGGGCTGGGCCATGTGTGCCATAAAACAGGAGTGTCAAACGTGCGGCCCAGGGGCCGGATCAGGCCCCCGGAGGGCTTCTATCAGGCCCGCATTGGAACTGGCTGTCTTCTGCTGCTGCTTCCAGTTCTCCTGCTGCTGTGTCATCATAGGTTTGCAGCTTACAGAGACACACCTGAACAGCATTCTCAAGATTGCAACAGCACAAACATTTTGATGCAGTAATCTGGAGCAAGAGATGTCAGTTAAATAAACACAATATTGCAAGAATGCTAGTGTTTGAAGCATGTTTTTATTTTAAGTTAAAAAAAATCTTTGTGTTTGTGTCTGTTATAAAGTTTATATTTCCACTACCTGGCATTACATTTTATGACACACATGGCCCCGCCCAACATGGTCTCATTTATGTCTGATCCAGTCCTTTTAACAAATGAGTTTGACACCCCTGATCTAGGCCATTATCACATCCTGCCTCGGTGGTGAGTCACAGACATTGATTATGTGCCATATGAAGAGGTACTTCCTTTCTTCTGTCCTGAGTCTACTGCTGATCCATGTTATGAGGTAATGCCAAGGTCCGGAGTTCTTGGAGAAGATCTCCTTCTAGCCACCTCCTGGGCCAAGCCTTCGGGTTGCCAGCCTCCAAGTGGGACCTGGACATCTCTTGCTTTTTCAATAGATGTCCAGACAATAGAGACCAGTCCCCCAGGAGAAAATAGCCACTTTGGAGGGTGGTCTCTGTGGCATTGTACCCCACTGAGGTCCCACCCCTCCTCAAACCCTGCCTTCTCCATGCTCCACTCCCCAAATCTCCAGATACTTCCCCTCCCAAAGCAACTCCACCAAGCATAGTTTAGAAACCCAGGTCAAGTGATCCCTCCTTCTGCCTCAAAAGCCCCACAACAGTGCTGCAGCCTGTCCGGGCAGGGGAGCGGGTTTGAGCCGCGATTGTTTGGCTGCCTCGGGCCTACGCTCGGAGACCCTGGCGGCGGCGGCAGGTGAAAGAAGGAGCAGACCTGCCGGCTCCCCCCCTTCCACCCCCCTCTGCTCAGGCACCCCCGTCTCTGCTGCTGATGGAGGCCGAATGAATCCCCCCCCGTGCCCTGGCCAGCTGGCGGGGGGCCCTCTCATCCTCCTCGGGACTGGAGGGATGATAGAACATGCAGCATGCATGTCTCAGGAAGCACTGGCCTCTTCCCGCCGTCTCCGGAGGCAATGGACTCGCCAATGTTCATGGAGGCAATGCCAGCCCAGTCGGCTGGCCTCTCCCCCTTCTCCCTGCCTCGGCTGGCTGGGCCGCGCATCAAAGGGCCCCCTCCTCCCCCCGGATGGCTCCTCATGGAGCCACCACTCCGGCCTCTATCAGATCAGCTGGTGAGGACAGCAGGAAACAACCGCCTTGCCCTGGCTTTAATCTCCTCCTCGCAGCCTTGCTGGAAGTGGTGCATCATGGCCTTGCCTTAATAGCCTCCCATTAGCTGCCGGAGACAGTTCATTACCAGG